>NW_009614908.1:18280-33215 GCF_000690535.1 Cariama cristata
CAAAAACAAAACAAACACCAAACTGAACCAAAAACTGTTCATTTATATTTTCTGTCAAAATTTACAGATCTGTTATTGTGGTAATTCGTCCTACTTGTTAGACTAGATCCACTATTTTCAGGCAATAGCTGCAGTCCCACCCACTGAAGATTCTTCTGTGTTTTTCAGGCAGACTTTCTTTCCACCAGCGTCTTCTGAGAAAAAAAAACAACTGAACAAAAAAAAAACCCCACTAATAATGATTTCTAATGTCTATCCTAACAGCCTGCTTCAGTAATCCCTGTGTTTAATTCCCAGGTTCAGTCTCTGGGGAATCTGATTATTGGGGAACCTGTCTCCTCAGCTCTACTTTGCTTAAAAGGCTTCAGAAAAAGAGCTTAATCAGGAAAAGCTGAAAGCAAAAGCCTGTTTTTCCAGCTTCCTTAATTCGTTGAGTCTCTGACTAAAATGTCAACTAGTTCTACAAGACAGTTTCCCTCCCTTAAGGGGAATATCTTCTTAATGTTTAAGAATATCTTAAAATCAGGAGAAACAGAGGTACATGGCTAAGTAAGTCAGTCATAGGCCCAGGCTGAAGATGTTGCACCCTTGAATGGCCACATCTTGGAAGAATGCTGTCAGCTGAGGAAAACGGCTATCAAAGAAACCAGGCATATCACAGAAATGTCATACCTTTCTAGAAACCTGATTTCAAAGATAGGCTGCTTCACTGATCCAAATACCACACCTTTCCCATCTACTAATTCCGCCCACCCTTGTGCACACCATGTTGTGCCACGTGCGAGTTCCAGTTATGCATTCCCCTCTCGCACAGCTGGAACATGCAGAGAACACTTCGTCACTTCTACACTACGTCGTTTTTGTCAAGAACTTTTCCACTTTTGATTCTATAGCGGCAGCAGACAGAGAAAGAACAGTATGTCCCAGCCAGAACACAGTGCTTCATTACTGTGCCTCCGAGCATCGCGCCAGTCATGGGTAACAGATCTGCTTGATCCCAGCAATCAATGTGCCTGTTCTGGGCTTTCATAATAACTGCAGACACAACCAGCCTTGCTTCAGATAGAAACTGTCTCCTACCGCATGTCACAAAACAGAATTTTCTATGCCTGCTTTACACTTGCCAGTGAAAAAGAGATGGACACTAGAAAATACCTTGCAAAAATTAGATTGGCAGCCTGGCTGCTGTTCCCTATAATCTCTTTCTGAATAGAAACTGCTTGAGTTAATAACTGACTTTTTCTCCTTGCAAAACAGTGAGTTCATTGTATGTTTCAAACAAGAATATGAAGCGATGAATGGCAATCCTGCCAAGTGTCTTTTCCTCTGCTCCCCAGAACAATGCCAACAGTAAGGATGAGAGATTTCCTCTGACTGTCTTTACGCCCTTCTTGCTTTGGAGAAAATAGCTTAAGGTCTAACTTAGCACTTCATGTGTGTTTCATTGATATCTCCTATTGCAAAGCTAATCTCTCTCAATCTAAAGTGACTGAGATGTTGAACTGAGTATTGCTCTGGTGGACTGAAAAAAAAAAAATCAACAAAAAGCCCTTCTTGGGTACCGTATAGTCCATATTTAGCAATATTTAGCTATGAAGTATAGCCTTGCATTTCACAGGAGGGTTCTGCTGCATTGTATAAGAACATTCAGGCAAAAAGGTCACATTACTGAAGTTTGAAATTCCTTCTTTATTCGATATGGTAGAAGCTTTACACAATTTTCTAGAATAAATGTTTCCCTAGGCACCAACCTTATTTCTGTTCTCTAAGGCCGAAGAACATAAGCTTCAAAGAAGGTGCTGTTCATGGAGCACAGCATGAACCCCTGCAGGCAATGGTACCTTCTGCTGGGTACAGCAGCATCCATCTGATCGAGAGAGTTGTATATGTGAATTGTGCAACTTCAATAATATCTCATACAGAAGCTTCATCACGGTAGTCTTCAGAAATGGCAAAACATTTAGGCTGGAAGGAAACTCAAGAGAAAGTTCTCCGTTGAAGAACTGAAATCTAGTTCCAGGAGCACTGGCAATTTTCAGCAGAAAAAAAAATTGTCACTTATATTAGGTTTGTTCAAGAGCCATGTGACCATCAGTATATGCATTTACTGAGTTCTGCAGAGTCATTCAAGATTAGACAATTCCATTTGGGGGTTTTTGGCGAAAAAATGCCTCACATTAATGCTCAGGAAGAGAGAAATTTATTTATATACTATCTCATTTTGAATGCATTTTAAAGGAAGCTCCTGCTTCCAACCATGGAAATACATTGTTGTAATTACCTTGAAATCCCACTTTAATACAGCCAATACGTCGGCAGGAAAGGCTGACTTTCTGCTGCGCTATGGGGAGCTCATTGGCAATCAATATAAAGAAAAAAAAAAAAGATATTAAACTAAAAAATAAAGAAAAATCACCTGTGCTTATCAGAACATTTTCTTCTATCAGATAATAAGGTCCAAGGATCTGACCTATCCTGACAATAAATAAATAAATAATCCAAAACAGATATTGGAATTCAGGGCAGAACTAATTATGCCCTGTAGTCTTCCTATGCCTTTTCCTCAAGCAGATTTATCACTACTGAGACAGTTTTTGAAGAATCCTATTTGTGGAGCTTTTCACAGCTAGAGATGACTTCAAGAGGCCAAGTTATTTTGGTTGCCCATCAGTGCCTTCAGGTGGCAAAGTTAATGACAGATGTGTTGTGACAGGTCCACGTAGAAAGGAAAGGAGAGGAAAGGGAAAAATAAGGACGGAAAGGGAAAAAGAAAAGTTTGGGGAAGCTTGGATACAATTTCCTATTCCTTATTTAATAGGTGTCAAGGGTTAAGGCATGGCTAGACCCTCACAACGTCATGATCACCGGGATGACTACTAGCGGAGGGAAGGGAAAGGAGGAGGCAGAGCTACCCACTTGGAATGGGAGTCGGCTGCAAAGCTCCGTCCCAGCGTGCTGCAGCAGCTCTCATGATGACAATGTCCTCCTTACCCTGAATGAAGCTTTCCTTGCTAGATGCCTTCCCTGTTTTCCATACATCTATTTTTCTGCATCTTTTGAAGGCAAGAGCCTTGTATCCTCTTAGCCAGCAAGGCCTAAGGGCAGGTCCATCTGGCCATAATCATTCATTACCTAATAACCGAAGGACCCTTAATTTTAGTTGCCCAAGCACTGTCTCCCTGGAGTGACGTCGCACGGTGCCTCAACAAAAGACCCAAACAACTATCATCAGCTCCAAAATCTTAATACCTAAAATTCAACCTGAATCTTTCATGTGAGTATGGTCTTCTACCTTCACACAGCAAAATATATCCTGAAGATTGGCTTGACTTTATTATTTATTGATTGCACATGATGTATTTATCTGTCAAGTGATGAATAATTAGTTACTAGATAAATATAAATAGTTCTAGGATAAACTGCAGCAGCAACTGCTTAACAGCACCTGGCAGTCTAGAGCTGAGCGTTTGCAGTAGGGAGCCCTGCTAGCCTTTATGACTTCTTTCAATGTGATAGGTTATTAATCTCAGTGGGGTTGCAGAAACATAACAGAATAACTTACTTTTTTGAATTTAGCACAAAAGCATGTAAAACTTGTGTTTACTGAGTAATAATTTTAATAGATTGTGAAGGCAAGGCACGACTCAACAAATATATGAACCTTATTTAATTCCATATCCATTAATGTAAAAAGTAAACAGCATTTTCTTCTCTGCTACATGCTGAGGTCCTATAAATTATGGTCAGCTAATCTGAAGTCAATTATTCGCAATTACTGAAAATTAGAAAACCAGAGCATGAAATGTGGGCTTGATTTTTTACTTGAAAACAAGCATACAGGATAGGTTTATGAAAGGCCAAACAAAAAATTATATAAACAACAATGTGCTGGGGTTTGGACAATTTTGGCCATTACTCTAGGAGCCACAGTGTTGTGGTTTAACCCCAGTGGGCAGCTAAACACCACCCAGCCGCTTGCTCACTCCTCCCCAGCAGGATTGGAAGGAGAATCAAAAATTCATGGGTGGAGATAAAGATGGCTTAATAATTTTTTTAAGGGGGAAGGGGAGAGGAACAAGAAAAAAAAAGTGATGGAAAAGGAAACAATTGCTCACCACCAACTGAGTGATGCTCAGCCTGTCCCAGAGCAGTCCCTGCCAACCTCCACCCCCATCCAGTTTTATTGCTGAGCATGACATCATACGGTATGGGATATCCCTTGGGTCATTGGGGTCAGCTGTCCCGGCTGTGTCCCCTCCCAACTCCTTGTGCCCCCCCAGCCCCCTCACTGGTGGGGTGGGGTGAGAGGCAGAAAAGGCCTTGGCTCTGTGTAAGCCCTGCTCAGCAGTAACGAAAACATCCCTGAGTTATCAACGCTGTTGTCAGCACAAACCCAAAACAGAACCCAGTATCAGCTACTGTGAAGAAAATTAACTCTTCCCCAGCCAAAAGTAGTATACAGAGAATGACTGTGAAGGAATTCTTATTTTTTAATTGTACAAGATCATTAAAAATTATACCCATAGGGCAAGTAATTACAACTTCCTACAACGACCTGAAAGGAGGCTGTAGTGAGGTGGGGGTCAGTCTCTTCTCCTGGGCAACTAGTGACTGGACAAGAGGGCATAGTCTGAAACTGCACCAGGAGAAGTTCAGGCTAGAAATGAGGAGGCATTTCTTCACAGAAAGGGTCGTTAGGCATTGGAATGGGCTGCCCAGGGAGGTGGTGGAGTCCCCATCCCTGGAGGTGTTTAAGAAAAGACTGGACATGGCACTTAGTGCCATGGTCTGGTTGATGTGGTGGTGTTAGGGCAAAGGTTGGACTTGATGATCCCAGAGGTCTCTTCCAACCTCATCGATTCTGTGATTCTGTAACTCTGTAATTAGTAATTTTTGAGTTTTGATAGTAAGATAGTTACAGAGTCTGGAGAGCAGCAGAAGAGAGACAACAGGAGCTATCTAAGTACTAAATTACCTAGGCTTCTTGCATAGCAAATTGAAGAGAGGCTCTTGCCAAAAATGATTCCCAGTACTGCAGTAAGCTCTGCCCGAAAGTGTTGCCGATAAAAATCTCTCTCTTAAAACAGCTGGACAGCTGAGGGCATCTTGAGTGTTAAAAACTGGATGTTGTAAATACCCCACAGTGCTACATTTAGCACTATTTAAAACCTTGTGAAAATAAATGTTTATATTTCTAAAACTGACAGAGCTAACTGTTGTTGAATAACAGTGAATTCCCTTTATAAGGTTTCTATAAATACAGCCGTAGACAAGGATCCACCTCTAAGTTGTAAAGTTTGAAGCTAGAAAAAAAGTATGATGCATTCAAAAGAGAAGTTCAGTGCAATACAAGGGATAAGGTAAGAATTAGAGCTGACCATCAGTTTCTTTGGGATGTTTCAGATGAGATGATTATGGTGGAATTTCACTAGAATAAGTAAAAGAACTGTATTATTTCAGCTACATTGGGTTTGTCATAGACAACGTAAAAATTACCAAAATCAGAGTTTCACATTCAATGGCTAACAGCAAAAACCTTACAGCAAGGAAGATAATCTACTGCAGGAGAACTTAATCCTTTCATTTTTTGCTAGATTTTCTGTGAAACGGGAGAGTTAGGAAGGGCTTTGCAGTGGTTGAAAGGGCCAGTTATCACTCGCTTTCTGTTGTACATGGCAGAAAAAGCAGTTCGCAGAGTAAAGGAAAACGCAGTTCTTCTGTACTCACAGTTTTTCTGATGTCACCACATCATTTTGGTGTCCTTCCTTTCTGTTGTACATGGCAGAAAATGCAGTTCGCAGACTAAAGGAAAACGCAGTTCTTCTGTAATCACAGTTTTCCTGATGTCACCACATCATTTTGGTGTCCTTCATGGGAATTCAATCCTCAGTGCACAGCCCTTAAAATCCTGTGGCTGACAGGAGCTTTGAAGGATTCCTTGATAGGAAATGTGAGGAGTCACTAGACTACCCACGCTGTAGGCTTTGATATAAATCAGGCAGAAGCACCCAAAAGAAATCTTATCACTTGAACAGATTTGTAAACACCTCCAGTTTCAGGAGTATTTTCTGTAAGCTGAAGTACAAGCATGGAAGCCACAGTATCTGGTTCCTGTCTTGGTAATAGATTTATTGTCTTCTCTTTGGTAAATGATGTAAATTCAGGCTATCTGAATGAGTTTCAGCTAGAAAGATGTGAGCTATTACTTTCCACCTCAGAAAAGCTTTCCAAGATGCAATAAATTTATATTTGTGAAGCAATTTGAAATCTTCACATGGAAAGTACAACCTTCATATTATATGCATTGTAGCACATCGATAAATTAAGATAGTCTGATGAACTGTTGTATTTTTTATATTTCTTTTTTAAATGGTGCTGCACCATAATTATTGCTTCAATCACCGAAAGAGAAAATGAATATGCATGCTAAAGGGAAAAACATAACTAATGTATATAAAATGTTTGTTCATTAAATCTAATGAATCTCCCTGTATAAAGTGCACACTGAAAAGTACCACAGCTAAAACACTTGTGACTGAAATTACTTGTTTATGGGACTCCATGGTGCACCCTGCAAAGGCATCTCTAAAGCATTTCGAGCTCCTAAGGCTAAACAGCAGTGCCAAGGGAGACCTTTAATATATTTATAAACATAACCCAGTGCACATGTCCCAACCCACAACTATTCTGCGGTGCAGGTAAAGCTTTTCCCTCAGCCTTCAGCCCATCATGCTGGTGCTGCATGTCAAGAGCTCCACCTTGAAAATAACCTATTTTCTGCCTGCCCAAGGGGATTTTTAATTGCTAGCCCTGAGGACTCAGCCCTAACCACATTGGTAGCCCTGGATGTGCCACCAAGGAGCCCGTGTGAGCCCAGAGGGTGGGAGCCCTTAACTGTTCCCCAGGCCGCAGCACGGGGCTGGGCATCAGCCATGGTGCTCGGTGAAAGACCCTTGGCTGGACATTTACCCCCAAGTCCAGCGTCTGGGGCCCTGCTCAGGGTGATGGAGCGCAGGGCTGCAGGTGTCCTCGCAGTGCTCCCAGGAGGAAGGGGAACGCAGGAGGGGACCTGTGCAGAAGCGCTGTGCAGGGGATCGGGGCACTTTGCTCCTTCCCGCTAGCATCAGATGCATTAACTGCATTGATGGAAAGGCTGTGTGCGCCAAGGAAGGCGACAAACCAACGTCTTATTCCAAAAGGGCCAATATATCACAAAATCAGGCAACAGCCTCTCACATGAGGTTTTTGACTCAGTGGTGCACACATGCACAGCATTATCTTATTTTCTTTCAGAACAATTGAAAGATATTAAATACATGACATATAACGTAAGCCAGATTCTAGCCATGTTTGCTGTTAGCTGTCATGAATTTCTTGGCTCGCTTTTGAGAAGATCTGTGAGTACAAAGAAGCGTGGTGTTGAGCCATTCCTCGTAGTCAGCTAATTATTAATCATAGCAGAGAGATCTGGTGGCTGCAGTGACCAGGCTGCTTCCCTCTGTAGGTGTTCAGGGATTCTCATTCATTTCATGCTGACATTTAATGCCACAGGAATTGGGGGAAGGGGGTTAAATGCTCCCTCTATTTTCTGAAAACATCAACTGAGTAATTATCAGATATGAAAATCCCTGTTAATATATCAAAGTCAGTTTTTCGAGTTCTTCACTGTGTCTCCTTCAGTGCTTCAGCAGCCATTCAACTAGAGATGCTGCTCAGCATTTGGCTTTCAGAATCAGACACCTAACCACGAAGATAAACCCAGATTCCCTCTTACACGTGTAACCAGCCACAAAAACTACAGAACCAGGATGCTATCCTAGAAAACCCATAAAATCTTCTGTTTTCCGTATTATTGGTTGAGAGAGTCTTTTCTTCACACTTTCCCCTAACGCTGGCTTCTAACTGTTGTACAAAAGCCAGTGGATGCAAAGTGTCCTTCGCTCATGAGCCGCCTTCTACTCTGGGATGAAACTCGCCTTCACAAACAGTGAAGCTCACCTGAGAAACCTCAAATCTCTCTCAGCAATTTGATGCCTGCAGTCTCTGAAAAATCAGGTTATGCACAGATTATGACAGATGATGGTAAGTATTAGGTCTGATTATACCAACAGACATGAAGAGGTAAAAAGGCTTCTAAAAGGCCTGGCAAGCATTCAGGAACTTAGCTGGGAGACAGCACAAAAAACACTACCACGTTCTGCTATTCTGAAAACCAAGAAGGCTCTGAGAAACCAGCTCATGGCAGTTGCAGTATTATGTTTTTTCTGAACTATTTATTCCCCTTTGAAGAAATTTTCACTACAGGAGCAGCTGAGATGGATGCCCATGTTCCCGACCCACGAGGCATAAACAGTGGCACAGTTGCAGCAACGCAAAAAGAAAAAGGAGGCACTTACATGCTGATCTGTCTAATCCTGTCTCCAAAATCATTGTTCTTATTAGCTGATGCATGCAAACAAATAAAAACTTCTGTCATTTGCATTTTAAATGGGAAGACACTCATGATTTGCTCCACCTGGAGAACTGATGCAATGCAGCCTTTCAGTCCTTATGATATTGGTATTCATAAGCAGCTGATTCCAATTAGCAGTTTTCGATAAACAGAATAGTGGATATGAGTACAAGCGACACTCTTCCTTTTGTCTCTTTACACAGAAAGCCAGACTTGCTCGAATTCGTGCAGCAAAGAGTGGGAGTGCTAATGCCTACATGCAGAGCAAACGAAATGGCTTACTGAGTAACCAGCTGCAGCAGGTAATGGTTTTATATCCTCCACCTCCAGAGTAACAGCTTAATGACAGCCCAGCAGTAGCTTATTCTATTTATCTCCAGGGCAAGTCAACTTGGGTCTTTAGGCAATGTTATCTTTAGAGGTAGATTAAGGAAGGATAAATTGGACAATTACTATTGTTAAAGGAAGCTTATGAGAGTTGATGATGGGGTATTAAAAGATGAAGAAAATGGCCAGATAAAAATGCTGGATTCAAATGTAACCCACATTTTTAGAGTCAGATCTTGTAGAAGACCTCATTAAGAAAGTACAGAGCATTTGCCTCTTAGGTAGTAGGTTGGGTTATCTCATTTTAGACAGGTAGAACATGGGTGAACAAAATCAGGTTTCATCATCAGTGAGGGAAAAAGGGTACTGGTTGCACAGAGGGGTGGGTGTTGCAGAGTAAAAAGCCTTCCCTGTAAGTGCCTACTTTGCTCTTAGGAGGATCTTGGTGATTACCTCAAATGTTAATTACCTCTAATGTTACCTGAAGCAAATTCCACCCTGTACCCCTGCCGAGAAAGCCAGGACTAGCGGCAGGAGCCCCGGGCAGCGGCTGGGATTGGGGTCCACAGTGACCCATGATGCCAGAGACAGCCCCTTGGCTGCTCAGAGCTGTACCCAGCTGAGAACAACTGAAGGCACAGTGTTTTTTAATCCCTGCCATTTTCTGGCATTTAGGCAATTCCCTGAGGGATACAGGAAGGCTTTCATTCCTCTATGCCCTCTCTGTTTAATACATGTTAAAAAGCCGAACGCTTTAACCTATAGCCAGAAGAGGAGGAAGTGGCGGTCCCTCCGGTCTAGCACAAAAGATGAGCAGTCAGAGCCCTCGTTTCCTCTTCTGCTTGAAAGAACTCACATCTTTGAACTAAAAAGACACCAAATAGCTTAATTGCCATGCAGTATCCCAAAGTTGAATTGCAATCTTTCCTATTATCCCACTTCATCCCCTATTTAGCTTTTTGCTTTTTAGTGAATAATTATGAAAGCAATTAATAAACAGTGGATGCTTTCTACTTAATTCTTCATTCTGTGTCAGTAACATCTGCTCTACACTTTCCAAACTCAGCAGATTGGGATCACTGACATGAATTTTTGTGTAAGCAGCAATACCACAAATTCTTTAGTGCTATGAAATGATCCCAGGAGGACAACTGTGTTTAATTTCCTTCAAATGAGGCACATTCCCAGGGAAAAAAAAAAAAAAATTTACTCTCACTTAAATTTATGATAATTTTAAGCATGCGTTGATCCAACATTCAAAGCTTACATGTTGATTGCACTATTGTAAATTGTACTATTCCACCTATGCATAAAAGACCTAAGATGAAAACATTTTAAAGGAGGTGCGAGGGAAAGAAAGAAAATATTTTGATTAAAAACCAAACAAGCCAAAGAGAACTCAAGTCCAAAATAATTTGGATTATACTGTGTAGATGAAGCATTGCAGTTATGCTACTGTGTACAATCTGGTTTAGTTCTGATCAAATACTTGGATAAGAGCCCTCTTGTTCACAAATGAGAATAATACGGAGTTCTATGCATCCACAGTCCTCCAGTGAAGAAGAACAGGCCTTTGTTAGCAAATCTGGCTCTTCCTTTGAAACGCAGCACCACCACCTGCTTCACTGCCTGGAAAAAACTACGGTAAGAGAACTGTGTTTTCTTGTGAATTCCAACACCAGCCTAGTTTTCAATGTTTTCAATTATTTCTTCTAATTAATAAGCCTTTATATGAAAGCAGTTAGCTGGGAAGAAAAGCCATTTTGTCTCCTTTTAAGGCGTTATACCCACTGCATATAAATAACAGAGAGATCCTGGATGAGAGCCTCATCTAGGGTGAAAGATACTGGCAGCAGTGAGAGAACACCAGTATAGCCAAGCTGTATATGTGACATTCAGTATGGTTTTCATACACTCCATAATGTTATCATTTGCACTTTTCTGCTGTACAATTCATAAAGCACAATTTGTAGTCCTTATATATTCAGTACTCAGTGCAGTCAAAGCAAACGTTGGGCTTTTGTAGAGGGAGAGCTGCCGAGTGTTTATTCTGACGCGAACACGATTCTCAGGGAAGTGACGGTCAAAGAAGATCCCCCAGCATCCTCTTTTGAAACTTCAAGGGCTTAATCCAGATGCAGGTGCAAAGCTTCAAAGTCTTTCAGCGTCAGTTTAGACACTGAGATCCTTGTAGAAATCACTGATGTAATTCATAAAAGCCCAAATATGCTCATCTAAATTTGAAACTCCCCATAAATCAAAAGGACTACTTATTATGTGCTCTCTATATTTTTTCCTGGTCAATACCTGGATAATTATACAGCCATAAAGGATAGTAAACTACAGCAGCGTTATGATTCAGTAATAACTAAGTGCCATGTTTACTAATAGTATATTTCTGGACAGATAACGTCACAGCAATAACCCTAATCATCCCTTATTTTGCATTGTTTCCTCTTTTATCATTTCCTAAGGAAGCTAAGAACATAAATATTATTTATATTGAATTTAATCTTTGTAGATTTGCTAATTTCACATAGAGCACACTAAAATCAGCTCCTTGTATTTTTATATTTTTGCAGGTGTTATATTGCCATGTAGAATTTACCTTCTATTGTAGGAAGTCAGTTCAACATCCATTAAACCACCATTTACACATTTACATCTAGTTTTATAAGTTCCAGTTGCATATAAAAATTATACGATTTCTCTTTAAGTTTTGTATACATAGTGGAACTTTATGCTATTTTGTCTTTTCTTTATAGTCTAATTTTAGATTTTCATTAAAAGACCCGATAATGCTTCTGCTATATTTGATGGATATCAGCGTGAAAGTCTTTTTGCTCTTTCTCAAACAAACAAAAAAAGAGATTAAAAAATTTTCCCACGACAGACATTGCTAAATTGAAATATGATGTATGTATACATATAATTTAATGTTCTTCTTTTGACAGCATTTCTTTGTAAATAAAAGGGTCCAGTTATTATATCACTTAGCTAGTAATACATCATCTCACAGGTGCTTACGTCTCCTCCATTCTTACTTTTGAAGTATTCATTTTTATATAAAGCGCTGTCTTGCTTCTTATTCAGAGTACAGTGTGGTTTCTTTGCCAAGATTCAGGCTGGGTCCTTTTGGAACATTTTTGAGACATTTTGTACTAGAACCTGATAACAGCAATCTGTCTTAAAAATTGTTCCACAGCTGAACATTACAAACATATTTAAAAACCCTAGTAGTAGCCATAGGTCTTGTCAAATTCTCTTGGAGAAAAAATTTCTATTCATTTGGTAGGAGTTGAATTCAGTTCCCTAAGTTTCACATTTCCTCTAATCATAAAGGTGGAATATGTAAGCCTTTTCTTTTTTTCTTTTTTCAAACAGAGCTTTTTTTTTTTTTAAAAAAAAAAAAGAGTAAGTCTATAAAGCAAGTATTACCTTGCTTCTTAAATTTGCATAGAATCTACTTTCTTTTTTCCTTGATTGTTGGGTCCTGCTACCGGCACTGAGTTCATATGACACATGAATGCAAAAATGTCTGCAGGGGTTCCAAGCTGTATTCTGCAGATCATGCATTCCTAAAATTTTAGTGGGAACTTGAAATTTTGGGCCCTCAGCTTGTAGAATCTGGCAAGTTGCTAGTTCATGGTATAACAGCAAGGGTGACGTGCCGCCTTAGCCTCTCATCATTCTTTGAAACATCATTTGGTGTAAGCAACAGTCCAGATGATACTAAGCAAAGGCATATTTTCTCTTTTCTAGCACTTTAAAGTCAATAGGATAAGATCTCTTCCACTCCTAAGAAATGCAGAGCGGGCAATGTTACAGAATTCTGTGAAAATTACATTAATAATGAAAATAATTGCGCTGAAAGTTATATTTTACAGGCTACTTTTAGCTAATTTAAGAACAGTTAATTAATAAGTATAATCAAGTCTATTAACTTGAGCCATTATATTGTTTGAAAACGTTTCCAGTCTATATTAAAAGTTCACTCAATAACCCTCTTTAATGGACCCTGCAAATTGAATTCTTGTTGGTTGCTCCGTAAAAGTTTTAGGAAGCACAGAATTACTTTTAATCGGAAAACTAGCAGAGTTCTTGGCAAACCTACTGCAAGCCACTGACCGTAATCTAAAGATGGCAATTAGGTCATTCTTCTCTCTGAATTTTATGTCCACTGTGCAATCACATTCAAAATCTTGATTGTGACTGACATACGCCTTATAGAAATCAATTTTCAAGCAAGTTCTTTCTTTCCGTATCACTTGAAATTGGCATTCTTCAACACCACTCAATTCCACACCAACTTATGTCGGAGTGAAGCAGAACAGAAGAAATGGAAATAAAATAATATACCGATAAAGGTATTTCCATTTGCCGCAAACACTTGGCCACAGTTGTTACTCTGTTTACTTTGTTCACATATTTTATATTAGCACCATACTGTAACTCTTCTGAAAACCATCGACACCTTTCCAATTAGTGCATCATTCTTCAGGGGAAAAAAATATTTTTTCTCATTCCAATACACAAAAATGCAGCAGGCTAACAAATTTAAAGTGAGTGAGACGGAGCAGAGTGTAAAACAATGCAGAACATGCTCCCTAAACCATTCTCCCAAACCGTTCTCAGGATATGCAGACTGATTCCAGCAGTAACTGGAAAGATATATTTTTTACAATGGAGGTTTTCTCAAAGTGCACGTGAACATATCTTAATCTCTGCTTAGTTTGGGCTGCTGCTTTAAAATGACTGTAAAAATTCCTCCCCCTCCCCATAAGCACCATCATTATTTCACACTCTTTTGCGTGCAAAGAAAATGTGGAAATCACGGCTGTGTGTGAAACGCTCCCTAATCACCTACCGAGTCAACGTAAACCAGCCGTTTGCGGGAATTTGGATTCAGCTCTATGACAACCCTATAAAACTACTGTCTATGCTGGGATTAAGCAAAGATTGCATGAATAAAGACTACTTCATTTAACTAAATGATCAGTCTTCTAAACTGCTTTTGATACATCCATTTACAGTAATTAGGAACTTTTGGGATGCTTTTAAATAACCATCTCATCTCCTCTAATCAAAACTTCTATTTGATTGAGTCTTTTTTTTACATAGAAGCATAACTCGAGAGACAGTTTCAGATCCTGATTTCTAACGTGTAACTCAAAAGGAAGCTTTACAGACTCATCTGGAAAATATTTATGAATTTTATTGTATTATAGTTCAATATAATAAATCTTTTTTATTTCCAAATGACATTTAGAGCATTAACATAAACACCACTTGCATTTTTATTAATAAACATAATCCTCTATTTTGCAGCACTTCATAGATTATACAGATACTTATAATGCAAACTATACTACAATCACGTGCTATTTTACAAAATCATTTGGATTAACATTTTATTATTTAGAGCTCTGAGCGTTTTGTTCCGGCATTTACATTTGTATTGGTATTCAGCCCAGGCTAATATGGGCTAAACACTATCATGAAGAATAAGCTGTCCAACTTTCCCAGTTTATTCAGTTGTGTCAATACAAGCCTTTAAACAATCATGATTAATAAGTTCATTTTAATTATCTTTCTGTCTGTGCTTTGTCCCTTTTTTGGATTCCTCTGGGCTAGAACCATGAGTTTGTGGATGAGCAAGTCTATGAAGAGAGCTGTATGGAGGTTTCTACAGTCAATAGACCCCCAAGCCACAGCCCCTCTCTCTCGTCTCAACAAGGTGTTACCAGCACTTGCTGCTCACGAAGACATAAAAAGACTTACCGCATCCCAAACACCACCATCACTGGCAGCCGTCCAGGCAGCGTACAAGAGCTCAGCACCATCCAGATCAGATGTGTGGAGAGGACGCCTCTGTCTAACAGGTACTTCATGTGTGTCAGCATGCCGAGAGGTGAAGCCCCTTTCTTTCTTAGAGATGTAGAGGTGTTGTGGCCTCCATAGGCAGGCTGTGAGGCTAAAGTCAAATCATCATCCAAAAATGGATACTGGTACTGAAACATCCTGCACCTAGTTTGCTCCAAGCTTAATCCAAGATCATAGAATCACAGAATTATAGAATGGTTTGGTTGGAAGGGACCTTAAAGCCCATCCAGTTCCAACTGCCCTGGCCATGGGCAGGGACATCTTCCACCAGAC
>NW_009614909.1:0-4538 GCF_000690535.1 Cariama cristata
CCACCCAGCTTGGTGTCATCTGCAAACAAACTGAGGGTGTACTCATTCCCCTCATCCAAATCATCAATAAAGATATTAAACAGCACAGGCCCCAACACTGAGCCCTGGGGAACATCAATTGTGACCAGCCACAAACTCGATTTAACTCCATTCACCATCACTCTCTGTGTTCGGCCAGGCAGCCAGTTTTTCACCCAGCAAAGGGTATGCCTGTCCAAGTCATGAGCTGCCAGCTTCTCCAGGAGAAGGCTGTGGAAGACAGCGTCAAAGGCCTTGCTGATGTCCAGGTAGACCACATCCACAGCCTTTCCCTCATCTACCAAGCGGGTCACCTGGTCATAAAGGGTAAGTGGCCAGCTCTCAGTGCTAATTCCCCAAGACCAGGCAGTCTGCAAGGCTAGGAAGCTGATTTACTCCAGGCGTGAACCTACCCATCACAGGACCAGAGTAGGTTAATGTGAGTCAGACTTACCGTCAGCAAGACAGAGGCAAGGAGGAGAGACAAAACTGACTCTAGGTACCTATGAAAAACGGCTGGGTTTTGTTTGAAAAAAATTATATTCATATATCATATCTCCATACCTACTGTGGAAGGAGTTACTTTGATGGAAGAAGTGGCTTTTACAGGAAGATTTTAAATGGTAACATTTACTGACAAGGTGCCAGTATTTACTGTATTCCCATAAAAGCTGTTATTTTTGAACCAGTGCTATGCAAGAGCCTTACTTTCCATGTCTTCTGCAACTCCGTCAGCTCTGAGGGGAACTGCAGGGTGCCCTCGGGCAAGGCAAGCTTGAGACGCAGCAACGCAGAAGAGGCACAAAGAGGCTGGTCCCTGTAGGCTTCCTTTGAGAGGCAAGCCCATCTTGCATCCCTCGTTCTGCTGGAAGGAAGGAGTGCCTGAGAAGGAAAGGAAGAGAGGCTTCTGACTACCTCCTCTGTCCTTGCTTTTACTCAGGCTTCCACAAATGCCACAGGTAACTTTTGAGCTCCAGGAAGACCAAAATTGCCATAAAACAAAACCAAAACAACCAGATAAAGAAAAAAAAAAAAAACAAGAACACAGCATATTTCAAAGTAAGCAAAACCTTAAAGAATTTTCAAATATAGCCTCAGACTGCCAAAAGCTCTACTACTGAAGATAAACACAGGTTCGACAAATAAGGTTTTTTACAAAGGAGCAAATTAAACTTCCGTGGATTTTCAGAACCTGGCAGGGTTAGAGTATTACAAATATAAGGGACTGGATAAATGGCTTTATAGCTTACATTTTCCTTCCAACTGCTAGGAAACACCCTCCAGTGAAAGAATAGTTAAGAACCAGTGAAGATTATCCCTTCCTAAATGCACACAGACCTCCAGAAAAAAAAAGTCAAGCCTCATTCTGGAGCACAGATTGCTTTTTCTGAGATAGAAACTCATGCCTATGTAAACTCTTTGGGTTTGGATATTAGGATTTGCCAAAAAGATATAAAAGACTACCTGGGAAGTTAAGATATTTTAGTCAGAATCATCTGGATGGTACAAAATCAGTGTGATGACATTCAATGGTAAAAGTAGGTCAGTAAAATATTCCCCATAAAAAAAAAAAAAAGAAAGAAAAAAAGAAATGATAGCTTTGTGACAAACATTTGTTTCTATTTCAATAAACAAAGGATTCTGCTACAACAGTGAATTAAAACATTGTAGAAATGAATAAATTGTCTTCTCCAAGATTTTCAAAAGACAAAAAAATAAATATTTAGAAACAAAATTTTTAGGAATCATCATAATATAAAAGAAATTAACATGATAGTCATTTTAATCAAGGTGTTACGAGATTCAAGCAGGTCATCAGAAAAAATCCTGCAGTCATATAGAGATCCAAAGAACTTAACAAACCTTGTGGTCCTGGGTTTCTTTAACGTCCAGAGGACAGGTATGCATCCTAACTGGTCTATTGTGTTCAATTATTTCAGTGTAGTTCAGCCGACCTGAGTATATGAAAATCCTTTCATATGTCTGATGGGACTGCTCAGGTATGTTACAACTGTTTGATGGCTGTAAATGCAGATGTAGGAGCCTCAACCACAATCCAGTCTCTGAAATATTCACAAACAAACCCCAACAACTTTTCACCTTCCTTTGTACGAAGTAGCTATCAAATTTTTGCTTGTCAATCCGAAAGTCACCTCTGCCGTAAGGCAACAAAGCAACATCCAGTTCCAAGTTAGGGCTGCCATGTCTAAAACTGCTCCTAACAGCTTTTTGAGCATCCTGAACTGCTCCAGAAAATATCTAAGTGCTTCAGGGATCTTTAGAAATGTTTAATGTCTGAAAGGGAAAATATTTACTTCATCTTCGCAGCAGTGCTAAGTCCTTTAAACACTAGAATTAATTCTGTTCATTGAGTATTCATTATGTCCCTCCACCAGCATATACACAAGACCATACTGACACTCACCAGCTCTTGTTTTATCAGCTGGTCTACAGTTAGGCAAGGCACACTGACTGTCAAGACCAGCATGCTTAGTACAATGGCAGTAATGACATCTTGGTTTGTAACTCAGCCTGTTTATGTGGCAGAAGTAATTACTCCACGCTTCTGACCTTGGTTTGGCAGGTGGACTGTTGGTTTATGGTAATGTATTGCTTGAAAGACTAAAAGGGAAGGGTTTAATGAAAAACTGTGATAAACCCATGCTAAAAATACTATGATAGGATTGTTTTCACCTGTGCTAGAGTTATTGCATTAGCCTGGTTCAAACCATAGGATCTGTTGTGTGCAATGAACTAGAGATACAGATAAAGGACTAAAGAAAGTCTGTAACTACACCGTCTTTTCTGTGGGAAACAGGAGAAATATTTGTCCTCTGAACATACACACAGATCTTTACATAGCCCACTGCTCCCACATATTGGTCTCCTAAAGATAGGCCAAGTATGTGCATGGGTGCAAGTAGGGAAGGATAGGAAGTGGTAGGCAATATACGGAGAGAAAAGTTTACTTTAAGAGTAGTATATGGTACTGAGAAAGTCACTGAGCTCTTCTCTATTCATTGTCCTTTGTAATGCACTGACTGGAATTAAAGACCAAACCTTAAACACCCATAAAAACAAACTAAGCTTAGGAATTTGTAAGACCAAATGACCTAGAAGACTCATTTTAAACAGCTTGCTGGAGCATATAAATAAATAAATAAATAAATGTAAGACTTTACAAAGTAGAAATTTATATGTATATTGTTAATAAAATTTGCAGTTAATAGAGTGACCTCTCTAGTCTGTGTTCCTCATGACGCAAGGTGATGACTATATACCTAAGGACAGAAAGAAGCTAAGCCACTGGATGGTATCTGGCAGATAAACCTTTGCTCTGAGAAACACAGCAGTATCCAGTGCTACATTATGTCCCCTTCTTTTCTCCTCCTGGACGGCCACACGTAGTCAGCCATGCCTGTTTTCCTGAGATGTGTAACAGAGAAGAGCTGCCTGTAGAAGGTATTTGCCAAAATGGGCTGGATCCAGGACAAAACCCTCATTTGATTTCGTCTATATCTTGCAGTCAAAGCCAGCAAGAGAAATCACTATTTTAGGATACCTGAGTGCAAGCCAACAAGTAACTACGTAGCATTTATCCATGACAAAACTCAACTATAGATCTGGGCTTCCAGAAAAAACGGGATTTTGTCTTAGTCACCAAAAGGTGCTTATTGCTGCTTATGAGGATGCGCTGACCTACCTGAGGCACAACAGACAGGTGGCTACTGCCACAATAGTCAGCTGCAGCATACATCCGTTTCCTTGAAATAGGCACATGCCACTCAAGTCATGGAGGCACAGACACATGTCATAGAATCATAGAATCATAGAATCATTATGGTTGGAAGGGACCTCAAAGATCAAGTTCAACCGTATATCCAATGCTACCATGCCCGCTAAACCCACTAAACCATGTCTTGAAGTGCCACATTTAAACATTTTTTGAACACCTCCAAGGCTGGTGAGTCCACCACTTCCCTGGGGAGCCCGTTCCAGTGCCTAATGACTCTTACAGTGAAGAAATTCTTCCTAATATCCAACCTGAACCTCCCCTCGTGCAACTTGAGACCGTTTCTTCTTGTCCTGTCGCTAGTTACTGGGGAGAAGAGAATGACCTCCACCTTGCTACAACTTCAGGTAGTTGTAGAGGGTGATAAGGTCTCCCCTCAGCCTCCTTTTCTCCAGACTAAACAACTCCAGCTCCCTCAGCCGCTCCTTGGAGACTTTTTCTCCAGGCCCTTCACCAGCTTTGTTGCCCTTCTCTGGACACGCTCTAGCAGCTCAATGTCCTTCTTGTAGTGAGGGGCCCAAAACTGAACACAATATTTGAGGTGTGGCCTCACCAGCACTGAGTACAAAGGGATGATCACTTCCCTAGTCCTGCTGGCCACGCTGTTCCTGATACAGGCCATGGTGCTGCTGGCCTTCTTGGCCACCTGGGCACACTGCTGGCTCATGTTCAGCCAGCTGTCGACCAACACCCCCAGGTCTTTTTCTGCCGGGCAGCTTTCCAGCCA
>NW_009614910.1:0-16001 GCF_000690535.1 Cariama cristata
AGGGAGGGCGGTAATTGTTTTCAGACAAGGATTATGTGTGCCTTTTTTTTTTTCATGCCATGACCTTTACTTTGAATTATTCCACCTGCTGTACTTGGATAGTATGCAGAAGACTTTCAGTAGCTACAACGTGCCAAACTGATCATAAGCCACTGACATCAATACAGTAATATAGTACAGACATAGTAAGACAGTATAGCTGTTAGTTCAAAGTATCAGCTAAATCAAAGTCAACTTGACTAGCATTATGTCAGAATGTTTGTAAGCAATTCAGCTTAAAAAGTCATGTCACAAATGGAGGGAGTTGGATGGGGGTTTAAAGGGTATGAGGCTGCTATAGGTCTTCTATAAAAATAATTGTGTCCCTCTCACATTTGCCACCTGCTACATCCTACACCCTGCTTCCCTGAGAAAAACAGTATAGTTTTGTCATGAGATGTGAAGAGTGCTGGAATCTCTTCAGACCATTTGCAGCCCTTATGTAGCGCAGTGCACAGCTAAAAGGAGATGCCTTATGCACCAATAACATGATATTTGTCTGCCAAGCAGAGAGGAGCTGAGACTGTGGTGATGGGTTCAATGAGAGGTAGTTTAAATTCCTACCTCCTGGGGGGAGACACCTTGTGCTTCACAGATGTTGAACTGGAAATGGTTTCTACCTCCTTTTTTTTTTTTTTTAATGTCACTTTTGCCCAGTTCATTGTGGAAAAGAAGATTCCTTGAGCTGAATAAAAGTAGGTTTTACCATACACTGAACAGATCAGTAGTGCCATAATAGAATTCTAGTGCAATTGCTAAGTTCTTGCATGTTCTGTTGTCACACCTCTATAATGTTATTCTACAGTCCTTGAGTCATCTGGACTCTGTAAGACTGTGAGAGAAGATGATATGAAAAATCTTTTCCAGCACTCAGACCTATAAATTTTATGCAGAGGCAACGTATCTACAAGGACTGAGGGTAGATTTCAGTACTACTTAGTCTCACTTTAAACATCAATATTTTCTACTGATTTCATAAGGGTAAAGGAAACAGATGGGGAGCCATCTGAGGTCAAAATCTTCTTACGCACATCTGCCAAGTAAATATCAGTGTGCTACAAACAGATAATAGTACAGATGTTGGTGAACTAAGATCCTAGCCAGGAATTCGATTTCCACTTTAAATTCTATTTACAACTTTAGGAGATATATTACTAATAATTAGGATATTATATCTTCATCAAGATAAATGGCATCAACATAAGCTTCCATGATTAACTTGCGAACTTACCACAAAAGCGCCATCCTAAAGCACTAGCTGATGGAGAAAGTTAAATAACCCCGGAAGTCTTCCAAATATTTTTTCAAAATTGCCAGCAACAAACCTGATGCTGAGTGTTCTCTTCTCTCTAGATAAAAACAATGCTGCTAGCAAGATCTCATACCTGTTTTACACCTAATGAAAAATAAAGCTTGTTTCAGAAAATCAGTTCTTGTCAGAGATTGCCAATCAACTTCTGTTCGTTACAGGATCATACTTGACATCTCAGTAACTCCATCATAGAATCATAGAATAGATTAGGATGGAAGACACCAATGGATGTCATCTAGTCCAGCTTCCTGATCCAACTGGGGCCAAACTTGAAGTAAGATCCAGCTTCAAAGTTAAACTAGGTTGCTCAGAGCCATGTCCAGTTGAGTTCTAACGATCTCCAAAAATGGAGATTCCTCAACTTCTTTCAGCCACTTGTTCCAGTGTTTAATCACTCATTTACAACTTTTTTCCTCATACCTAACAGGAATTTCTCCTGTTGCAACTGGTGTTCATTGTCTCCTGTCTTTTCAGTTTGCCCCTCCAAGAATAATTATTATGTTTTTCTTACCACAAACAAAAGAATAACTTTGCTTTGGTATTTTGATTGAAACTGGTTATTTGTTCAACATGCTCAAATGCACTGAAATTCAAAGATTAACATACAGAAGCCACAGCCATTTCGTAATTATTTCAGTTTCACAATGTACCAAATAGACTGAAGAACTACAGCAGGCGAAGACTGGCAGCAAAGAGAATTTTTACCTTCTTGAAACTTGGAAACTCCATGTGTCATAACTACAACATGTAGTCTTTACCGTATTTATATGTATGTGTGTGAAGAGTGTTTTTAGGATATTAGCTATGTTAAGGGGAAAAAAGAAAAATGAAAGAGCATTCTAAACCAAGCCTGTTGGTCAAGGGAAATTACACCTATCAGTGATCATTGCTTCTCCCACCGATATCAGCTAGAAATTGATTTCTCCAGCTGTAGTAAACTCCTTACCGTCTTCTTCCAGCCAAACTGATACAACAATCTGAGAGAAGGTAAGCTTCAAGCATTACAGCTTCAGGAAAAGAAAACTAAGAAACTTTCAAGGAGAATCACCATAATCCTCTATTTTAAACATGCTTATTAATTAAGGCAGCTCAGGTGATCACAATTTCTGAGTTGTCCTACAGAAACAGTCAGATATCATTTTGAATTAGGAAGTTGGAAAGAAATTCAAGTTCTGAATGATTTTATATACCTCTCTTACCTCCACAGCAGCACAGATGATAAAATCTCCAGATGGCAATGTCTTTTGAAAGCACAGATGCCAGAAAAGTCAGATGACCAGAATACTTGCCTGTGCTAGGAAACAGAAGAGTTCTTGTACACACTATACATAGCATTTCCACATTAAGATCT
This sequence comes from Cariama cristata, assembly GCF_000690535.1. NCBI lineage: Eukaryota > Metazoa > Chordata > Aves > Cariamiformes > Cariamidae > Cariama > Cariama cristata. Next base: position 2,703 of record NW_009614910.1, read on the forward strand.
TGACGAGAATAGACAAGTTCAAACCTGACAGTAATCTACTACTGTTCAGAGTTGCTGAAAAATGTGAAACGAGCACTACTGAAACAAGTATTTGCAAAAATAAGACTGATGGTCCCCACAGTTACTGTCAGAAGTGACTTGAGTTTAGCCGACCTTGTGCATGACTGGGGAGGATAAATTAGTTGAGTTTTCAGGATCCCCTCCAGCCTAGGACTCTATCCTGTATAAGAGCTCAATGCATTGCTTAACTTACTACATTCTTTGTTTCCCGAAGTGACATAAGGAACTGATAACAGGCATTGCTAGAAATATTCCTCCCTCCTTTTGACACTGCATAACAGCATCTATGGGCTTACAGCCAGGCTTTTAAACTACAACTACAATTCTTCTAGTGAAAGCTACATTAGACAAGAGTTAACATATTCTAGAGCTATGTATATTATGAGTGTAGACCATTCCAGCTGCACTAAACGCAGTAAAATGAAATCTAATTCTTAGATATTTTTTTAAAAAATTGAAGTAATGAAAGTTTCTAACAATTGAATCTATGCATTTTATACATTCTGAGGAGACAGACCACTGATGTAAAATCACTTGAGTTGCCACTGGTATTAATATGGAGTAAATGTGAAATTATTGAAACTTATGATAACTGTGAATTAGGAGAACAAGTTTTTTGGTCTGACTCATTATATAAACGTAGTAAATTAACATTTTAGGAGACAGGTTAGTTGAAGGTAAAACATGAATGCTGAATGAAAACAGCTCATTAGCTTTCGTGAGACTGAAAAGAATACAGAACTTTCTGCATAAACAATAAAACAAAATATACTTTAGTAAAGAGAAAACTTACAGTATAATAGCCATCATTTCTACTGTGAGAAAATCAACTGACTGCTTAATAATTTATTATATGGCCAAGCAGAATTTTAAATTTGTTTACCTAGTCATCCTTTGGGGTCTTAAAACTACATATTTGCATTCATCTGTTTGTTTCTACTTGTTTCTGTGAGACATTTTGGGAGCCAGTGACAACAGTCCCTTTCTCTGTTTTGCTGTCTGCTGATACCTCACATTCTCAATTGCGGAAGGCTCTTGTAAGCCTCCATAAGACAACTTTGTAAGCAAGCAAATTACTCTGAGCTCTGTGCTTTTATCAAGTATGCAATGTGACAGTTCAGATGATAAAGCACCAAAAGGGAAAACAGCCTGCAGTGTTTTGCAATATTGTAAAATGACACAAAAAATGTAATTGTTAAAAACAGTCTAAAACATTACCCACAGCATTGTGTAGGAAAACTTCACAATCTTTAGTAGTATTATGTTTGAAGATAGTTCTGCATAGATAAATGATAACAGATACGTCTTCACATTTGAAGATAAAAAAAGAATTTGCACAGCTCAAATATAATTTGTATTAACTTGGTCAAAAGACTAGTTGGAGGTATAATTTCACATGCAAGGAAATCCAGATCTACATCTAGATATTTTTTTTCCCCATCTAGGAAATCCCATCTAGGTAAGAAACTAGAATTCATTTTTACTTATGTCTAATTTAAGAAAAGCAATGTAGTATTATGATTAATATAGCACCACAATAAACAGTTCAAATAAAGTGAAAATTTAAGAATATTGTAGCAACTGCATACTCAAAATATTTTTGTACACTCATGATACTATACTATAGTTGAATAGAAAATAGACCTGAGGAATTTGATCTCAGTTTTGATGGAAAACAAGGAATTCTGAATCAGTTTTCCCAGTGACATTGTCGTTCCCTAAATACTCCAGCTCACAAAACTTTTGAGGAGTCCTTGGCATTTGAGAAAAGACATGGCCTTTTACATCAACAAAAGATGAAATCCAAAGCCTTCAGATCTCAGGATCAGTAATCAGTGCAGCATGAGTGGAAACATTCAAGCTGGAAGAATGATTGATCAATCGTCAGTGTGAGGCTAGGTTTCTTCCAGCTGGGGCTGCCCATTACCTCAGGTAACAGCAGCCAACATGCGACTGCTGTAACATACAAGCCAAATGCTGTGGCCAACAAGCAACAAACCACTGCTGGAAAATATGTTCAGTAATCAGTGTGTACAACTATTAAGACTACACATCAGCAGAAGTGTTTATACACCATTGCTCAAACAGCATGCCTCCACAGTGTTATAAACCTAAATTAGCCTAGATTTCCGTTTTAGCCATTTTTCAGAAGTGTTGACTTGTATGATGCTACTGAAAGAGACAGTAGTTTAAGAATATGGGATTTCTTTCCAGTTGAAAGAAATTTCAGTGCAATAAAGGTGAAAATATTGAAGGCATCATATGTAATTTGATATTTTGCACTTTGTCCAGCTAAATAGCAAATGAGAAGTGGCCAGAATCCCTCCCTTTTGTGCATCCTAGGAAACAAGTAGTCTCAGACATTGTGTAGCTCCAGTGGTGCTATGTGACCCAAGTGGAAATACGTAAAGAGCACCAGAAGAATATTGGCTCTAAAAAAATACTAGCCTTCTTTGTTGGAGAAATTTTGAATATGCATAGACTTGAAACTCCAGAACAATAATATTATAAAATAATACACTCATTAGAAGCTGACACAGGAAATTATGTATCAAATAGTAAGTTAATTTTACCAACGTGTGTTACACTACGACTATTTTCTGGATAGTAAACTAAATGTGCCTGAGGCCATTCTCCAGTGCTGAGGCCAGCTGCCACTGAACAGCCTGCATCCATAAGATTAAACTCTCTTATCCTTCGAAACAGTCTCACACACAAACTGCCAGTTGGGAATGATTCCTGGAAATTATTGCCCTAGCTCGCAGACTGCACACACAAATAACCGGAGGCAGTGCCACTTGGCACAGGCCAGAAGCACACAAGCTATTGTTCTAACAGTTTGGCAATACAGGATATTCCTGGGCCCTATTTAATTTACCAGTATAAACCCTAACCCTCAACCCTAACCCTAATCCTAGCCTACAGACCCTCTATTTTAAGCCTCTAAAGTATAAATAGTACAAAAAATTGCAATAATAAAAGACTGAATCAAATAAAAACTTGCAAATTAGGCGAGCTACTTTTCATTATTTTGCATAAGTATGTCCAAAGCTTGCTATAATTCTTAGGGTGAATGCAAAGAGTAACATTAGCTCAACATTAAAACCCACCACACTGGATTTTAGGAGTACTATTTCAAAGAAAGTTAAAAGAAGTCGGTGTCAAGTTTCCATGGGAAACTTTAAAATTTCCAGTACAAGTATCTTGAGGAAATACTCCACATTTCAAACATACACCTCTATTAATGCTATTTTAACTGGATTGTCTGTATATGAACATTTGTTTGCATTCCCAGATTCTCACATAATTAAACCATAGTTGCCAGACTATTAAGCCCAATATCCTGTCTTAAACAGAGACTGTTCTCAAACTTTCACAGACTTCAAAATGACACAGAAAACATCATCATAGGCAAATATGAGATAACTCTCTTAGAAGGGTCTTATGATTGGCATATAGCCAGACATCTAAGATGTAACTGCACAAATAATTGCTTTGTCACTATCAAGTAAAAAAGAATTTAAAAAAAAAAAAAAACACAAAACAAACAAAACAACCCAAAACCTTTTATGAAGAATGTACTTTCTAAAATTTCTTCTGTTTAATTTTAACATAAAAACTACATTTGGAATAATTTCAAAAGAGGTGCTGTTTCAAAGGAAAAAAATAATGAAAATTTGCCAAATGTTTTAGGTGATCCATATATATATTTGTAGAAAAAATATTTTGACCAATATTTCTTGCTCAGCACTTACTTTGCTAACATTATTTAACACTGCTACTCTTTGAAGCTATCACATTGCTTTAATTTTCCTAAACGTGCTGCTCCATAGTGTTTTAAACTAATTTAAGCCAGAGCTACTGCCAGTCCCCTGTCTTCTTTGTGCCAGTACCAGGGCCTATGCAGCCAGATGGTTCAAAATCAGTTAATTTGTCTTAATTTTCTTTCATCTGGGTAAGATCCTTGATCTAGTTTATCATGTTTCCAAATATCCATTACAGCTAACAGGAGTGGGCTGCAATACATAGCCAGAAACAGAGAGAGAAGGAGAGAGAAGGAAACAAGACCAAAGTGGAAATTGGAGTAATTATGGCAGCAGCTTACTCAATTGCTTCATGGCACTTGCCCTAGTTTAGGTAAATTTCAAGACCAATTCAAGCTTATCACTATGTTTTCTATGCTATTTTAAATCCTTTCTTAGAGAAAACTGTTCAGCTTTTTGTCAGTACTTTGCTCCCCAAGAAGGAGCAATCATAAAGTCATAGCATCAACAGTTGCTTTACATTTAGAATATCCTTATGAATCATGTATTTTACATTTATTTTAATCAATAAAATTAATTATTTGTAAACAAACAATAGTTATTTGACTAGCTTCAAGAGCAAGTATTTATAATCAAAATGAGAGTTTTCATTATGCCCAGTTCTTAAATTAATATTCATTACAGTCTTCTCAGAATTCATTCCTCTGGACTGAAAATGTCCTGAAAACAATAGTTATACAAAATTTTAGGTGGGCATGACCACATTTCTGCAAAGATTTTTCTTTTTTAGCAGGAGTACTTAGTCTCCCAAACTGGATTCTACTGAAAATTGTTATAACAGCAGTGAAATTTTGAAAGGCAAGACAGACATCATTGTAAAAAGAAACAAAACTACATTTTCTGACTGTGATAAAAAATTTTGTCCATGTTACATGGCAGTATTTCATCTGCTGTCTGCACATGTTGAAAATATTTCCAACATACTGCAGCTAAGTGATGTAAAGTACTCACAAGTAATAGTAGAAACTGAACATCATCTCAAATTGTTGATAAATTTGGTATTTTATGCACTTTCATCTGAACTTTCATTGCTAGTACCCTACTAAATGCAATATTCAGAGAATCACAAAATGGTTGAGGTTGAAAGGTATCTCTGGAGGTCATGTAGTCCAACCCTCCCGCTCCAGCAGGGCCACCCAGACCAGACTGCTACATACTGTATCTACATGGCTTTTGAATATCTCCAAGGATGGAGACTCCACAACCTCTCTGGGTAACCTGTGTCAGCGTTCAGTCACCCTCACAGAAGAAGAGTGTTTCCTGATGTTCAGAGGGTACCTACTGTGTTTCAGCTTGTGTCCATTGCTTCTGGTCCTGTCACTGAGCACCACTGAAAAGAGCCTGGCTCCACCCTCTTTACACCCTCCCTTCAGGTATTTATATACATTAATAAAATCCCCGCCTAAGCCTTGCCTTCTCTAGGCTAAACAGTCACAGCTCGCTCAGCCTTTCCTCATATGTGAGATGCTCCAGTCCCTTCAACCATCTTTGTTGCCCTTCTCCAGACTCTCTCCATTATGTCCATGTCCCTGCTGTACTGAGGAGCCCAGAACTGGACACAGCACTCCAGGTGTGGTCTCACCGGTGCTGAGTAGAAGGGAAGGATGACCTCGCTCGACTCACTGGTAGTACTTTGCCTAATGCTAGTTACTGTCCTCCAACAAGACTTTGCGCCACTGATCATCAACCTCTGGATCTGGTCATTCAGCCAGTTTTCAGTCCACCTCACTCTCTGCTCATCCATCCTGTACATCAACAGCTTGTCTCTGAAGATCTTATGGGAGACAGTGTCAAAGGCCTTAGTGAAGTCCAAGTAGACGATATCCACTGCTTTCCCCGTGTCTACCAAGCCAGTCATTTCATCATAGAAGTTGATCGGGTGATTCAACATTACAGTGCAACTAGAAATTAAGACAGACACCTTAGGTTGCCCACAGGGAAAAAATACGTTAGTATACACATCAGGACTCTGCAACCTAACGAGCAATATAAAAAAGCTAAATTAAAAGCATATTAAAATCCTCCTTTTTTAGTAGCACCTTGATTTACTGGAATGTTTCCTGTCGTTTCCTACTATACTTGCAACTCTGCAAGTTTATTTGTCTCACTCCGAGTTTCTTTTTTTAATACAAACAGGTCAATCATTTCAGACCTGTGCACTTCAGGCAGAATGTCTTTACTTTCAGCTGCTTCTCAACCACATTAAAACATTAGTGACTCACTGGAAAGCTCCAATGTTCCCACAATTTTCAGCAGGGATTGAAGGGTGAAACTGAAAGGCAGGTGTGTACACAACAGAGTTTTATGCTGAATGAAAACCAGCACAAATTTAATAAAATCATAGTATTTTGAAAAATTATTTCTTCTATGAGTTTTTTTTTCCCCCAGCTTTATCTAAAGGAATATGTTTACTGAGAACTTTCAGACTTGTGCTGGCAGAATCTTTTCCAGTGATTGTGGCACTTCAAGTGGCCTGACTCTAGGCTCTGAAGAGACATCCTGGGTTCCTTGCAGAGTGGGAAAAGAGATTGCCCAGCTCCCACAACAACAGGCATTGGACATGGTTGGCGATAGCAGTGGAGGAAATAGATCTGTGAAGGAGAATAAGGAAGATAAAAGAACTATGTATCTTTTGAGGGAAAGAAATAGGTTCTTGAACAACACCAGGAACTGATGTAAACAGTTTGGGGGGATTTATAAAAACAACAAAGCAGAAGGAAAAAGATAAGGAGGAAGGAGACCACAAGAACCGAAAGGGGTAATTTGCTCTAGGTCCAAGCGGATGGTAAGCACAGAACAGGAGCAGGTAAGTATAACAGAGTCAGGCTAGGAGACAGTCCAATGCTGGGGGAAAGGCTGACAGGGACAAAGGGGCATCATTAAGTGGGAGCTGGATTTTCTGCATACTGGAACTAGAAAGACCAGCCTAAGAGGTAAACAGTCTTCGCAAATGAGGACAATGGAATGGTGGTGAAGAAACTAGCATGGGAAGGAGACAGGCAGGCAGAAAGCTCCAGGTCTATCAAAAAGGAGAGTTCAGCTTTTATTGAATGCTGTCGGCAAATATTTCACATCCTCTGGCAAAACAGGTATCATCCACTCATGGATGCCATCCTCTTTCATATGGGGTGCTGTCAGCTAAAGCTGACAGTTTCTCCATGGTCTGGGCTGCTTACCTCAAAAAACCGTGTTAACATATACAATAGTGTATTAAAAACCTTGTTGATTTCATTTTGTGTGTGCAATTCAGTCTAATGACATGTTTGCACACATCTTCCAGAGGACTACCACTTTTTTTGTTCCCAAAAGGGATACTGCTCATTAAATGAGCAGCTGTTAAATAGTTTATTCTCTTATTCAATGTCATTCCTAAGTCTTATTTACTATGCACTGTTTGATTCCACTTTGAAGGAAGATCTATTGAATTGTTAATTTCCCTGGGGCTTTTCACTGCCCCATCATTATAGCATTTGAAGATTTTGACCATTAATAGGTCTTTAGAACAGATTCTAAGCCAGGGAGCGCTCTAATCTCATTTTGAGGATAGGATTCTAAGGGCTTCTAATAATTTTGGGTGCCTATTTTGAGAGAGATTGCTATTTACATATCATACATTCCAAGCACAGTTTGAATAGATTTTTATCTTGCAACTTTAAGCTTTCAGCCTTTGGCAATTAAGTCTTTAGAACATCGAACTGGTCACACTACAGTGAACGGACAGCCTCCAGAACATTTAGGCAGGTTTCCTAGTATCGCAAATTCTGAGGTAGGCACTGGAGGAAGTTTGCTCTCCATTGTGACTTTCTGTTTTGTGGGCTTCCTTGCACTCACAGGAATACAGGTCAAAGCCTGGCATGTGGTCATCTGGCTAATACGAGTCTTCTGGAGTTGCAACCATAGAATTCTGTTCATAAATCTATTCAATACGTGCTTTCTAACTCTTGTAGAGCGGGATTTCTTCAAAATCTTTAAATCATTGAAGAGCAAGTTCATCCTTTACTTTAAAGAGGCAAGATTCCTACAGAAAAAGTGCATGCAATCACAGAAGTGAACACTATTGTACTACACATTCACTGGCAACCTGAATTCTGCCATTCCTTCTCCAAAGTGTTTGATTTTACTGTAATACTCATATATACATCGTGTAGTTGCAGTAAATTCAACTGTGTCCTTGTCAGATGTTTTTTTACCTTGCTGATCTTATAAGATGAGGAGTTCCTACTTTTACAGAAGGTCCATTATAATAGCTTGCATGAAGCAATGAGAAGACCCAGGATGTTTATTTAAACTGTTTTGAACTGTTTTCCAGGTCCACTTAAGAGTTTGCTACTGGTTCTTCAATGAAGGCTCTTCAATGAACCTAGGGCAAGTAAGTTCCCCAGAAAATGATTCCTTTTGTATAACAGGGAAACAATTTTGAGTTTAACCTTAAGTTTTGTATCATTTAGTCTACAAAAGAGTTAATCCCCAGCTGCTCTTTTAAGCTTTCTAAAACACTCAGATACTCAAGAGATCCAGAAGTCAATGTAAAAGTGGACTCAAGAGGAGTTGACAAACCACAAGGTGAAATTCTTTTATCATCAGGAGTCCGACAAATGATAGAATGCCAAGAAATGCTGTTAAGGATCCATAGTATGAGAAAGAAATGAACAAAACCACTAGTTTAAACACTAAATTAAAATAAAAGGATTAGATTGCAGCTAGGCACATAAATCCTGATTTGCGTGCCTATTCCTACAATGACTAAAGCTGGAAGCATGTGATTTCTGGAAATAGAAGAAAGACTTTGGCTCTACCTGCAGACCTGCACCTGCAGAACAGGTTTGGTGTCCTGGTAGCAGATGAAGGGTTGGGAGCTCTGTCAAATGAAGCATCAAAGCTGGCTGAGCCTGAGCCATGAAGAAGCATCAAGAGAAAGCAGTGACTATTAGTAGTGGGTAATTCCATGCTGTGGTGAACAGAGGTCCCCATCTGCCAACTTGACCTGTTGTCTAAGGAGGTTTGCTTCTTGTTGAGTGCTCAGCAGCTTCTGGGATGCTGTGGAAATATTGCTGAGGCTTATCCAAGTCCTCAGACTGTAACACTCTGCTGCTCTTGTCTCCATGTGGGCACCAGCAACACTGCCAGAGAAGACCTGGAACATATCGAGACTGACTATACAGCGTTAGGAAGAGCATAAAAAGCAAGGAAACCCAGGTGGTGTTCTCCTTGATCTTGCTGGTGAGGAGGAAGGTTTTAAGGAGAAACACATGGATTCCATAGGTCAACAATTGACTGCACAACTGGCATTGACAACAAAGATCTAGTTTTTTATAACCATGGGGTTATAAAACCATACAACCATCTGAGGATTGCAGACTGCTTGGGAAAGACAGAATCCACTTGATGAAGTGAGGCAGAAGTATCCTTGCCCACATGCTGCCCAACCTGGTGAGGAGAGCTTTAAACTAGGAGGAGAGAGACGTCAATCCACAGTCAAGCAAGGAGCTGGTGAACTGAGTTGGCTAACAAAGTATGCAGGGCAATGTGGACAAGACAGATTTTGTAATTATCAAAACAGGGCTGCAGGGACCCCACTTCAAACCTATGGGACAGCACTATGCAGAAAGATGGCTTAGGTTGGAAGGGACCTTAAAGATCATCTAGTTCCAACCCCCCTGCCATAGGTAGGGACATCTTCCACTAGACCAGGTTGCTCAAAGCCCCATCCAACCCCCTTGAACACTTCCAGGGATGGGGCATCCACAGCCTTCCTGGGTAACCTGGTTCAGTGCCTTACTACCTCACAATAAGTAATTTCTTCCTAATATCTAATCTAAATCTACCCTCTTTCGGTTTAAAACTGTTACCCCTCATCCTATCACTACACTCCCTGATCCCCCTGATCAATAGTCCCTTCCCCTCTTTCCTGTAGGCCTCCTTTAAGCACTAGAAGGCTGTCATAAGGTCTCCCTGGAGCCATCTCTTCTCCAGGCTGAACAACCCCAATTCTCTCAGTCTGTCCTCCTACAAGAGGTACGCCAGCACCCTGATCATCTTCATGACCTCCTCTGGACCCATTCAAGCAGGTCCATGTCTTTCTTATGCTGGGGGCCCCAGAACTGAAGGCAGTACTGCAGAGGGGGGTCTCACAAGAGTGGAGTAGAGGGGGAGAATCATCTCCCTTGACCTGCTGGTCACACTTCTTCTGATGCAGCCCAGGACAAGATTGGCTTTCTAGGCTGCAAGCACACATTGCTTGTTCATATTCAGTGTTTCATCTACCAATATTCCCAATCCTTCTCCACAAGGTTACTCTCAATCTACTCATGGCCCAGTCTGTACTGATAATGGTGACTGACCCTCCCTAGGTGCAGGACCTTGAGCTTGGCCTTATTGAATTTCATGAAGTTCACATGGGTCGACCTCTCTAGTCTGTCAAGGTCCCCCTGGATGGCATCCCTGCCCTCTAGAATATCAACCACACCACTCAGCTTGGTGTCATCCACAAACTTGCTGAGGGGGCACTCAATCGTACTGTCCATGTCCCCAGCAAAGATGTTAAATAATACTGGTCCCCATATGGATGCCTGAGGAACACCACTCATCAGTGGTCTACATCTGGATATTGAGCCATTGACCACAATTCTTAGGGTGCAACCATCCAGCCAATTCCTTATCCACCAAGTGGTCCATCCATCAAATCCATGTCTCTTCAATTTAGAGACAAGGATGTCATGCAGGATAGTATCAAACGCTTTGCACAAGTTCAGGTAGAAGACACCCATTGCTCTTCCCTTATCCACCAAGACTGTAACACCCTGTCATAGAAGACCACCAAATCTGTCAGGCATGATTTGCCCTTAGTGAAGCCATGTTGGTTGTCACCAGTCACCTCCTTGTTTTCCTTGTGCCTTAGCACAGTTTCCAGGAGGATCTGTTCCATGATCTTCCCAGGCACAGAGGTGAGACTGACTGGCCTGTAGTTCCCTGGATCTTCCATTTTTTCCCTTTTTAAAAATGGGGGTTATGTTTCCCCTATTCCAGTCAGTGGGAACTTCACCAGTCTGCCGTGAATTTTCAAATATGATGGAGAGTGGCTTAGCAACTTCATCCGCGAGTTCCCTCAGGACCCTTGGAGGCATCTTGTCAGGGTCCCATGGCCTTGTGCACCTTCAGGTTCCTGTAGACGGTTTCAAACCTGATCTTCTCCTATGGTGGGTGGTAGCTCATTCTCTCAGTCCCTACCTTTGGATTCTGTGAATTGGGCAGCGTGGCTACAGCACTTGCTGATTAATATCAAGGTAAAAAGGTTGTTGAGTACCTCAGTTTTCTCCATGTCTCTTGTAGCCAGGTCTCCCGTTTTGCTCATCAGGAGGGGTACAGTTTCTTTCACCTTCCTTTGTTGTCCTATGTACCTGAAGAAACCCTTCTTGTTATTTTTTATGTCCCTAGCCAAGGTCAGCTCCAGCATGGTCCTCATGGGGGATTTTAATCGCCCTGAAGTCTGTTGGAAGGAAAACTCAGAATGGCATAAAGAATCCAGGAGATTTCTGGGTGCACTGGTGACAACTTCCTGACACAGGTGATTGAGGACTTGACAAGAGTAGGCGTGGTTCGGACTTCATACTTATAAATTAGGAAGAACTGGGGATGGGAAGGTCAGGGACACCCTTGGAGGAAAACATGATATTCCAGTTCTAAAATAAGTCTTCAATGTCGGCATTTTAACCCCCCAGATTGAACTCACTGAATGGAAATTTCTGAGAATGAAGAAACACTCTTTATAAGGAAAACCTTCAACTCCACATGTTCAAAGAATGACACTGCGGAAATATTTTGTACTAGACCTTAAAATTTTACCAGTTGTTTTACTGAAAAGAAGAAACATCTTAATGCTTTGAAGAGGGCCTGCAAATTTAGGACAGTATTAATTCTAACATAACTTTTAGTCCTAGGCTAAAGAATTCATACCTTCACTTTGGAATTTTTTAATGCTATTAAATTAGGTCACATTTGTGAACAAGATTTATTTTCACATCAGAGCATGGTAGGTCCCTATCCGCATCCTAATGGGGAAAAATAGCCATCTTCCATTAACCTCATTAGGGCTGGATCTGACTTTCTGGGAAAAAAATTGAACAGTGCCACAGTCACTTTCCAGTTGCAGTTAAGAACTGTTCGTGTCTTGTGAACTTTTGTTCTAGCCTTACTACCACCTTGCTAGACATTTACATGTTTTGCATTATATAATTTCTATACAGAGAAAAGTATTCATGAAGCTAGGGATCGGCAACAGTCTTACTGCTTAATTTGTCAGCTCAGTCATGTCAATGTGAATAATGCCAGCTTTAGCAACCATTAATTCCCCATCTCTTTCTTCTCCCTCTTCCTCTCACTCCTGTCCTGTTTAACTCTGTTTCACTTATTTCAATTTTTAAAACAAAAAATAACTTTTTAAAACGAATCTCTGTTCAAATGTAATCTTTAATTGATTGGCAGGTTTACATGCTGTAGGAAACCCTGAATTATTAAACAGTCAGTTCAGCAGCCTCAAATGAAGAGTGATCAAATTACACAACTCCTCCATACACAGGCTATTTCTTAAACATGAAATCAAACTCTCATTAAGATATTCTTCGCAAATTTCCTTTTCAAAAGCAAAATACCTTAGTCTTATCTATTAAACTGTTTAATTAAAATTAATTTTGGATTCAGAATTTAATTCTGTCTAGTTAGACTAGGAAAATTCATAATGTACTCAGTGGTACCAGATGTGGTCAAGTTTAAGAGTGAATGTAAACTCAGTATTTTCCCAAAAACGTGCCGGCTTATTTGGTAGTCACTCAAGCATAAAAGCAAAGAGTATCACAGGGAGACAAGGCAAAATGAATATTTTTTGTTGTTGTTTGAGGAAGTCAGGGTGAGCAGGGATTGGCATTTAAGAATTTTTAGAATAAGATTAATATTAGGAATCTTATACTGAGATTTCTCTACAGAGTCAGCCAACTGAAACTTCTTAGCCTTTCTGTTCTATGAGAGAAAAGGAAGAAATGAACAAAGAGGAGCAAGGCAATGTGTTGTCAGATACAGAAATAATTTCCCTTCCCACAATTTATTATTAATTGCACAACAGAAGGAAGATAAAGCTCAATTCTTACACGTTTCCTTCCTGATTGGACAGGTCTTTAAAGCTTATCTACTCATGCAGATGTGGTTATACACGTATAACTACACAAACTGGTAAAGATATGCAAAGGCCATTGCAAAAGTTATTCAAAGCCCTTACTTCACAAGTGAAAACTGAAATAATATGTTAGGTTATGTAATAAAAGCTTATCTGCATATCCACAAACTAGCACAGAGACAATGGCAGAGGAAGAGTCCAAATAATATACCAAGTTCATCACAGAATCATAGAATCATAGAATTATTA
>NW_009614911.1:0-13476 GCF_000690535.1 Cariama cristata
AGGCCTGACCGCTCCGCGTGCCCTCACCGCCCCGGGGGGGCGGGGGGGGCAGCTCCAGCCGGGAAATACTACAAGGAAAAACGACCGATGCTGAAAAGAGGAGGGGGTTTTTCCCCTAAATGGAAGAAAAACATAAGACGGACTTACAGGGCTTAATATTGCTCCCTAGCTACTGGGGCAAATACCAAGACAAAAGAACTATCCACGGTGCATGAAGAGTGGAGCAGGAGATGCGAGGTAAGGTGAGACATCACAGGGCAGGGCAAGAGGGGACATTTTACACCGAGCATTCAGTGTTCCTTCATCTCAAATTCCTTTTTGCAGCACGAGGGTTTACAGGATCTAGGGGAAAACGGTCAGCCAGGGGCAAGGTTAGCACAGCCGGGGGCCCAGCCTGCCCAGCTGGGAACTCTGCAGTAAGTTGTTACTGTGTTGCTGCTTATTCTAAAATCGTAATTGCTGCTTAAAACAAGTCCTTGTCTGTTATTTTTAACATATGTAACGCTAGAAGACAGCATGCACACAGTTTCAAGCAGATAGTTCAGTATTTCATGTTTACTTAGTTTTAAGTTTGAAAGTTTAAAAAGTTACACAGTTATAAACAAGCATTTTTGCCATTCAGCTTTGTCAAAAATTAACATAGGAAATAGGCACATCTTTGTTAAAGAACAGGACTTCATATCTTACAGTGGTAATCAACTGATAAAAGAAAATTTCTGAGTTCATATTAAACACTCATATGAAAACAAACATGAAAGTTGGGTTTTTTTTAAATATTGCACCACCAAGATGAATTATTATCCATTACCTAGTGAGTTATATTGCCCATGGACAATCGGGTTTATCCATGTTTCTGAAAAAGTTACAATACAAAGGCAAGATAATTCGACATACTCCAACAGGAGTAAGCTTGGGAATACAGAGTAACATACTTGACCAATTTGTGTATTTGCACAAGCTGCCTCCTTACAACCCTGGCAGCTTTCTTAGGCTGTGAAAGAAAACTTTACTACTAGCAGATAGTAATGCGATGCTAAACAAAGGTCTGCAAGATCAGTAGGAACATGTGAAGAAAGTAGTTTCAACAGCAAGATCTACAAAGCATAGGAGAGTCATGCAACAGACAACTGTTTTCGGTTCAAGTAGGTTGTTAGCTCCCCTTTCTCCCTCCTCTACCCCCTATAAAAATCTCAGTTCAATCAGAAAACTTTTGGCCATCAAAATTGATTTATCATAGCAATAAGATTTACTTTATTTAAAATTACACATACAGTACACTTCTGCCAGAAACTTACTTTAACCTCCAAATACCAAGACAAAGGAAAAACCATGGTCATCTTAATGCACAAGAAGGTCAAAAAAGTGTATAAAAATTAAAAGCTATTTTGCACCTTGACATCTTGCATTTGTGATCAGCATTACAAGGAGCAGATACCATTCATAAATATTTAGTTTAACATATGCATGAGTGATCCCAAACCAATTTCAGATAAGGAATTTCTACAATTAAAAAACCTGTGCATTTGTTATATTTGTACAAGTGCAATATTTTAACAATTTCAAAATAAAAGGGTAACAAAAATGAACACACTGATTTATTCAGTACATCAGAGCCAATTTTTACAAGACGAAAAACAGGACTTAAAAGTAGGATTTGCAGCTGGTCCCTCACATTGACCTCTCAATCTCAGGAGTTTAAACCCAGAGCTTTATCTAAGGAAAATCTTCCACTTTGAGATATGGTCATACAACCTTGCATTACAGGGACCGTGTATGACACTTGAGGATAAAGAACTGAACTTGTAACTTGTACCCACATACTAGACAGCCCACACAATTGCCCAGTTCAGAACACAGTTACAGCAGTTCCAGGGCTTAAAGCAACTTCATGTGTCTCAAGATTCTGTGCATGTTCATAAATAGATCAATTTGTGGACTGAAGCCAGTTGGCCTGGATTAAATCGTTCTTGTATCTGCAGCTAGCAGTTTTCCATGGATGAAATCTCAGTCAATGGCAAGAATCCCCATCTGTTTTAGGAGTCCAGCTTTCACTGTTCATAGTAATGCCTTGATTTCCAGTCTCTCCCTAGGAGAGTAACCTTTGAAACTGAGTAGGTCATGAAGTTTATTCTGAAGAGAACATTAATTCTTGAATGCAAAAACAAAACATTTTATGATACATAGTTTACTGTTTATGTCTATTAGAGCTAGATGAAAATGTAACTGTAGCGAGACCAGATGTTTTTCCACAAGTATTAGCTGTGATTTTAACATAAGGCTCAATTTTCTCCCCGAAACATTGCAAAAACCATAAATGCAGAGGATTTATGTTATTGGTAATTGCAATCTACTGTTGAAAACTTTTTGAATATTAGCATTCAAGTTGTCATGATCAGTTTTCAATGTTCAACTGAAAAGTTAAGACTATTTAATTTCACAATTAATTTAGATAGCAAAGTTTGCTATAAAGGTGGCCTGGGAAAACCTAACGCATATATGTAGTTTCAACTGCAAAGTGAATTCTATATAGTATATGCTAAGTTAACATGTGATAAACAGCTGTATCAAAGTATTAACATATATTTTTTAAAACTGTCAATTTCAGATTCTGCAATAGCATGCAACAGCCCTTAAGCTGTGCTTTTAACTACATGCACATGTTTCTAAGGAAAAGTATTCTCAGCCTGCATAGCAGTGGGGAGCTGCTGTGCTGGTACCACACCAAGGTACATGCACAGATCAGGAGCTTGCTGACAGTCCTCCTTCACAGAGCAACATTTTGGTTTAGCCCATGGTGTACCAAGTCTTCTCAGCATTAAGTCTCTCACCATTGTTGTGGACTCAATTGTTCTACTCACAGCCCACAGAATTTCACCCTTAGTGCATTACAGAGCACCTACATGCATTTCCAACTGGTTGGATTCGCATGCATTCAATCAAATTTATCAGTTGTTAAAAGTCATACATTGTAACGCATTAAACTAGTCTTTATCATTTACTGTCAAATAAGGGGGAAGAAACACAGCAGTTTTAACACATTACTGTTAGAAGACATTGATAGTTCTGACCAACTGGGTCACAACTGTAGACGGTGACCAACAAGTCACACTTAGGTCACTGGACTAGTAAGTGTACATTTACTTACAGTGCATCAGATGTATGTATCACCAGTGAAAAAAACAAGAAGGTCCATCTAACTTAAATGTTATATGCAGACTAATGCGCACTCAATGTAAAATGTTATGAACACTGCCCCAAGGGCACGTGATTTCCTGAACCTGTATTATGCTACTGGACAGCACACAATCAGAATTCACTCCAGCTTCAAAATAATATGCATTAACTGCCCATAATCATTTGAATCCCTGTGCAAATTGTATTTGTGGCTAGCTTCTTCAGAGCCTTAGTTAATTTAAACTTGATTATAATTGGAAGCATCTGACTATGATTTAGGCATGCTTATTGCTACAAAAGAAATAAGCCCATCTTCAAAATTATTGTGCAAGTATTTTAATAAGATTTGCACACATCTCAAAAAATTCTATTGTGTGACTCCCTGGTCTTGGAGTTAAGTCAGCTGTAGAAGAGTCAAGCAAAGAGCTCACTGATGAGGTAAGGGATATATCTGCAGATTTTCCTTGTGCATCAGCATCTGAATCTTTTTGACAGGATCTATAGTTGCTCACAGAACCTGATCTCTGTGGAGTTGCAGTCCCAGACTTTGCTTCAGTAATTTCATCTGGGGGGCAAGGGGAGAGAGGAGGAAAATTAGGTATCACTATCGAATCACTTACAGGACCAGCAAACATCCTCCCCTTCTCACACTTCTAAATCTTGTTTTTTAATATCTTGATTAATACATCAACACCTTTTGCAAACCATACGTATTTGATATAAAATAAAAGCTTATACATATAGTAACACAGAATCAAATGTCCTTATGGAAATTACTCCTGTAATCCGAACTGTGCTCCAGAATCATTTACATCTAGTTTAGACCAGCACTCACCATATTTTTCATGAACTGATTTCAGTACCTAATAGTTCAATTTAGGTTACTTAAAACAAAACCAGGATAGCATCCTAAGGTTAAGTCCAGTAACAGTTCAAACACTATGTAGATGCTTTTTGCTAGCATCTACTTTATTTTAATTCTATACTTGCTTTCTTTATATTTGGTTATTTATACTTTGTTATTATTTGTATTTTTATTATAATTCATTGATCCATTAATTGCTAGCATCTACATTAATTTATCCTTCACTTTTGGAAGTTCTCCCCTGTGGTATGTTGTATATTTGGGCTGCAGCACCTTAAAGTTTACCTTCAGCATCAGGAGGAAATTCTTTCATTTTGGAAGTAATGTTCTGCTGAAGTATCTCTATTCTTACTTTAAATACTGAACACTAGTTTGACTTTCACCTGGTACTAGAAAAATTATTTCCAGGAGAAATTAGTGAACACAGGAGAGACTGCCTTTTCACATCAAAGCTACTTTAAACTACAGTTCGGCAAGAGGAACAGAGAACAGTTAACTGTGGCAGAGAGAAAGGACAGTCAAAACAGCTTCACTGTTGAAAGAGAGATGGCAAATCCAGGCCTTTGGGTTGTATTTCTGCAAGAGTTGAAGTCAGGATTACAGCAGGCTGCCCTCCTCTAGCTGCACGGCTCTAAGCAGTCATCTCCCCTCCAGAAGTGACAGCGTTTGTTCTGTACTGCAGTAAGTCAGTACTGGAATGTGATTAGTCCCCTGTATCAAGTACCACTGGATCTAAGCAAGCACCTGTATTGTTGGAAGGAATGAGGCAAGAACTGCACTACCAAGTCAGATCAGACTGAGCTGTCACGAGACACAGCCTCAGCCACCCTATACTGTAATCCAGCCACACTCCACTAAGTCCTTTTTCCATGCCACATGTTTTCCTAGGCATGTCATCTACACCATTGGCTGTAGGTAATTCTGCTTTAGTGTACTATGCCCATAAACAAGCATTGTGGCCAGTCTCTATTAGCTCCTGCCATTCATTTTCAGGAAAGTATCCAACTAGGACTTGTATGCTGTGTTACTGTCACTCTATAAAATATATCTTTACACAGATTAGACCTACTGCTTTCAAGATTTCAGTTACTGCAAGCATACGACTCCTACCTCAAATTCTGTCTACTGCTAGCATTGGTGGGTTGACTCTGCCTGGCAGCTAATATGTCAACACAATAGGGAAGAAAATTGGAAGGGCAAATGAGAAAGCTCATGGGTAGAAATAAACACAGTTTAATAAGAGGAAGAAAGAAAAAAAAAAAGGGGGGGGGGGAAAGGCAACCATTCACCACCCCTCCAAAGTAGACTGCTGCCCAGCCAGTCTCAAGGTTACCTTCCCCAAACCCCCATCACCTCAGTTTTTGTTAAGCATAACATTATATGGCATGGAATATCCCCTTGGTCAATCTGGCTCACCTCTCCAGGTTGTGCCCCTCCCACCTTCTTGCTCATCCCTGGCCTACTCATTGGGTGCCACAGAGTGGGGAAAAAGTCAGACTAGATACTATGGAAGTACTGCTCAGCAACAGCCAGAACACTGGTGTTTTATCAACACTGTTTTAGTCACAGGTCCAAAAGACATCATTTTATAGGCTGCTATGAAGAAAATGAACTCTACCTCAGCCAGACCCAGTACAGCAATGTACAATCCAAGTCAAATTTAAATGCCTAGATGCCAAGCTCTATCTCTATCTTCACTAGGAAATGTTATTCACATGCTTACTTCAGATCTAAATTAATGTTTAAACTTGGGGGTGAGGCTCCAAGGGCAGTTTAGGTTGATCCAAATCTCACTTCTCATAGCCCTGTCCCCTTTTGCACTAGTGGTATTAGTGCTGGTGCAGACACAAAATGGAGCAGTTCAGGAGCTGATATAGCTAAAAAGCTATTATTTAAGGGATGAAGCAGCTAACCAGCTGATCACAGGAATGCTAGACTAGGAAAGAATAAAGAAACACAGATCTAGATTGGTTTAAACTACTAAAAGGGCAACATTTCCTTCACTTCTAAACAAGTAAATTAAGACATGTTTGCATTTAGAATGATTTCCCATACAACTCCACTAACTTACGGTAAATCATCACATACCATCAATGCTACGAAAGTCCAGTAAGTATGTCCTGCTGTCCACCTGATACAACTGTAGACTCATTTTGGAATATGCACTTGTTACTGGATTCTTCCTTCGAACACGCAGATAGTATGGATTTACAACCTAGTACAAAAGAGATTTGAGTTAGTTACCAGAACTGCTTGAAAAGTACTGCATATTGGTTTTGTCATTTCACCTCACTGGTATTATTAAATGATTTCAGGCTTACCTCTTGGGAGTTGTGGGGTTTTTTTAGCCAATAGAACAACATTCCTACAGCCCCAATAGAAGGAGTTAGACGTGTTAGCAAGACGTTTTTCCTGTCAGCATGAATAGCCTCCCCCAAAACCCCTCCTGCACAGCAAGCACAAGCAGTAAGCACAGGCACATGAGATTATTTTCCAGCAGATGAGAACATAGTTTCAGACCTCTACGCTATGTAACTACACAGCTCAAACAAAAAAAATTTACTGTTCTCTGTTTTAAAGATCCTTTTTTGGCTTACCTTCCATTCATAATCCAGTTGTTTAATTGCTCGACAAACTTCAGCCATGATATCATTTGGTCGACTCTGACTCCGTATTCCCAAGTGCCACTTGGCTCTTCTTACTCCTTGGTGTTTTGACTTCTGTGGATTCAGCTCATCAAGAGTATGGCGAGGACGTGGTGCTTCAGCTACTAAAAATGGCACTCTTTCAGGATGAGGGCGAGACAGATGGTGATCATCAAGAAAAGAATCTGGTGGGCTTGTAGCCAAGTAGAAGTCTTTGGCCTCATTCATTATTCTTCTATTATCTATAATGAGGTGATAAGCAACCGCTAAAGGATCCTGATGATTTCGACTGTATAGACAACTTAGCACTTCCTCTTCAGTGCATTCAAACTTCTCACACACTTCTTTTAAGGCTTCATCATCAATCATGGTAGAGCTATATGATGGG
The DNA here is from genome assembly GCF_000690535.1 of Cariama cristata. Lineage (NCBI taxonomy): Eukaryota > Metazoa > Chordata > Aves > Cariamiformes > Cariamidae > Cariama > Cariama cristata. The sequence continues at coordinate 7,073 of NW_009614911.1, forward strand.
TCTTCAGGAAACAAGTACTTTGGAAGGTCCTGCTTAAACCATTCATGTTCCCTAGAGTTAAAAATAAAAAAAGTCTGAGTATTATGTATGTAAAGCAAACCTTTTTAATAATAAATCCTTTTAAAAATAAAATTATTTTTAGTCTGTACAAAAAGAATCACAGTTTTCAGTCCAAGTCTCGTTCTGTGCAGCACAGACAATAGAACAGTACGGTCACAAGATTTTGCTAGACATTTTGCAGGTGACTGAAAGAAGGTCTTCCTTTCTGCAAGTTTTTCAACTACCTGAGCTCCAAAAATATCTCTGTATAATGCATCAACCAGCTTTTCATATAAATGATATATTTTTTACTGCCACTATGTTAGTTCTGACATATTTTCAACTGAAATTCTTATACTACCCACTTCAGTTGTGTGTCCCCCCTCCCCCCAAGTATACACATAAAATACATAGCAAAATTAAGAAATGTTGATGATGAATAATTTTTTCATAGATGTTCGGACATGGATTTTAATACTGAAGTCACGTGCTCCCCAGCTCAAACAAACTGCCTATCATCTTCTCATTCAGAACACCCCCAGCTGTCTCTTCAAGACTTAAAAGGGTTGAGGGAAGCCATGGAAGGGTCAATCTGTACCTCTTTACTACTGTACCCTGCACTGGTATTCGTAAGAGGGAAAAAGAAAGATACAGAAGGAACCAAATACTTACGTTGCCCAGTCATACAGAAAAATTAAGAATGTTTTGTGTGCCTAGAGCAAGCTGCTTAACTAGCCAGAGGGTTTGGCAAAATTTCACTAATTTTGAAAGTATTCTAGCCTATAGCATGAAGACTTGCTACAGATTTAAGAGCAGTGTTGTGGTTTAACTCCAGCCAGCTACTAAGTACCACACAGCTGCTTGTTCACTCCTCCCTGGTGGGATGGCAGGGAGAATCAGAAGGGTAAAAGCGAGAATGAAACTTGTGGGTTTCTCCTCAGCTGAGACACAAGCCCATATGGAAGAAGCAAGATTCTCTTTGAATTCACACAGTTGGCTGGTCAATCCATTCACGGTTGCCTCCGTATCTGTCCAGCTCATTATCACCAGGGTGTTGGAATATGACATCCATGCACTTCATACAAACTTTTGCCATGTGGACCACACACAGCAGATTTCATCCAGGTCTCTGGATACCAATTTGTCATCCAGGTTGCTACAAATCACCTCCACCATAGCTAATTCTCTCAGATACTGGATACTCCCTCAGTGGTGGTCCATTTGCTTTGGGAATTTGCAAGATCTTCCTTGAAGGGATACCTGTCCTTCACACTTGACAGAAGTCTCCTCTAAAGACTGAGAACTCCCATCCCTTTTACAATCCCTTTGTCAATGGCTTTATCCCTAGCAAGGGATCCCAGCTGCCAGGCTTCCTCACCCTCTAATTCCTGACTATTGGCCCCAATATCCCAGCATCAGAGAAACCAGCCGAGAATTTGCTCACCTGGTTGACAGCTGAAATCTTTTTGCTTATCTCGCCACTCAGTTAGGGATAGGGATTGGGTAGTTTGTCTCATTTATGATTTCAGTCCCTTCCTCCCCCTGTTCTTGTGACTGCTTTGCTGCAGAACTGGCTGCCTCTGCCTACTAAATGAGCTGACTTGCACTTCAATTGTTTCTTTTTAATTATAGGAGCAACTGACACAGTTGAAGGCTGGGTCTCTGGCTTACCCAGTGTCTGTTGGTATGTTTTCAGATCCAGAGACCCTCTCTTCTCCTTGAGAGTACTGAATAGTATTAAACAGTGTTCAATAGGTACAGGCACACCCCAGCAGAGTGCCTGAGTTGTACCTTTTTGGAATAGCCAGGGCATCTTTTTTTCAAAGATTCTATCATTTCATCAGGATCCCACACTCATTTGGGAGTGAAGTCCCAGACCATCAGAGGTCTAGACACCTGCCCATATTGTCCCACATGCCTTGCCACCCATAAACACACTGCCATAGGGCCTGGGTGATACTCCTATATAGCTTGTTAACCTTAGAAAAAGCTGAAATGATATTCCTAAGAAATACTTGAAGAAGTATTTTGATTACTCAAGGATGTTCAAAATCCTGAAGAGTTATTGCAACAAGGGAGAAAACATCACAGAAGGTGGTAAAGGTGCCATTCTGTATATGCTCCACAAATCAACCTCTCAGACAAAGAAGTGTAGTTGTTAATTGTCTCCATTAGGTGGTACCCAAAGAACAGTAACAGCTTCAGTACAGAACCCAAATACCAGATTAAGCTCAAATCCAGTGTTTTAGTAATAAATCTCCAGGCAAAACATCACTAAACACTACAAAGCACAGCAAACTGCAAAAGCCAAAACCAGTCTTTAGCATGTCCAGCAAAAAAGGGAACATAGCACAGATTAGATAAACTAATATTGAGAACAGATAAATCAATATCATGACCAGCAACGGATACAATACAATAATTATAAATTCCATCTCATACACTCTGGTCAAATCTGTTGTTATCTCAAACCCTTCAAGCCCCACATTGCGCGCCAAAAAGAACTGTCGCAGTTTAACCATAGCCAGCAACTAAGCACCACACAGCCACTCGCTCACTCCTTGCCAATGGGATGACGGGCAGAATCAGAAGAGTAAAAGTAAGAAAGAAACTTGTGAGTTGAGGTAAAACCAGTTTAATTAGAAATAATTTATTTTAAATAACTGTAAGGAAAAGAAAAAAACAAAACAGAGAGGGGAAAATAAAACCCAACAAAGTCAAGTGATGCAAATGAAAACAACTGCTCACCACCAACTGACCCATGCCCAGACAGTCTCCAAGCAGCAGCCCACCCCTGCCAACCTCCTCCCCAGTTTGATTGCTGAGCATGACATCATATGGTATGGAATATCCCTTTGGTCAGTTATGGGCAGCTGTCTTGGCTCTGTCCCCTCCGAACTTTTTATGCACCGCCAACCTACTCATTGGCAGGGCAGTGTGAGGAGCCAAAAAGGCCTTGACACTATAAGCACTGTTCAGCAGTAACAAAACATCCCTGTGTTGTCAACACTATTTTCAGTACAAATCCAAAACACAGCCCTATACAAGCTACTATGAAGAACTTAACTCTATCACAGCCAAAACCAGTACAAAGGACCAAGCTCTAGTCAGTGTGATCATAACAACATGCCTCAGCACCAAGGTGAAGCAACCATTTAATCTGGAAGGAGAAAAAGCTTTTCCTATATGCCTACGAAGCACAGCCCTAGCTGGAGGACTGAACCTAGAAGAATATTTTGTTACTATTCATTGCAGTGGCCCCCTCCTTTTGCATGCACACACCCCTCCCCCTAGAAAAACTGAGGTATTCAATTAAACTCAGTTTGTCTTTTAAACTGTGAGGTGACGTGTCTTACAGCTAATAGGACATAACTGTTTAGGATTCAACATCCATTCACACTCTGTAACCAACACTTTTCAACATCTTTTTCACACCACTTCTCTTCCAGACTTATTTAACATGACTGAGATAAACTAAGTTCCTATCCACTCAAGTTTTACAATTCTTAATTCTCACAGTGCCTTGATTTCTGCAAGTACTTCCCATTGTAATAAAGTAGCAAGGTATAAGTGCACCTCCTTTTTTATTCCACTGAAAGAACAGGAACATTTCCAACTTCCTAACTTCCAACCATAAAAGAAGCAGTATTTTCATTAAGGTGTGTATCAGAGCTCTCTCCTTACAGCTTCTTACAAAGGAAGTGGGAAAACCTAACTAAGCTGCTGCATGAAGTACAGCTCTATCAGCTACCAATTTTTTTTTTTATTTGGCCCACTGCACACCTGTCAAAGCAGAATCTCCACTTGCAATCTGGAGCCCATGATGGCTATCTGTACCTACAAGCCTTAACTTATCAATATTCGATGCAGTAATTATCACTCATACACAAATTCATGCCAGGGCTTTGAAGTCTTGAAGCTGGGAAGTACTATCTTGCATGTGGAATATTCAGTCTTAACAGATGACTTTTCAGAGTCTGAAGAAATATGAATAAAAGTAGTAGTTATCAGATTAAAGAGCCATTCCTCTCAGACATTTACAGTGCAGAATGGTGGTTCTTCACAGCTCAGGCATTTTTTGCCCAGAGAAGTCAATACAGTGTATTTTTTCCAAATCACTCTGCACATAATCAGCTTTGCTACAGCAGTCGTAAACCTAGAGTTTCTCAGAATTTCTACATGTAATGTACATAATTTGCTTTACTGTGACTTCCAATAGATACTTCATTGGTCACTGGAGATCAGAACCATCAGAGCTAAAGCCAAACCACCAGAAGTTGAATTTTTCATCTCAGTCTATAAAACATAGACAAGCTGAATGAATGATTCCTTTGTTCTGCATATTTGCACTGCAATTATCATTCCAGCATCCTGTGATCAGACATCAGTTAGTGTTTTACCTAATGTCTCTGATTGTTGCTCTCTTCATTGGATCCACTTGCAGCATGTGCTTCAAAAGACTAATTACAGACGGATTCAGGTACTGAGGGGTATAAAAGATACCATCACATATCTTCTTAAAAAGGGTTGGAACGTGATCATCATCAAATGGAAGCGTTCCACATAACAAAGCATAGAGAATAACCCCACTGCTCCAAATATCTACTTCTGGACCTGCGTATAATCTGGGAAAAAGTTAACTATTAGTGATTTGTGTTTAATACATTTAAATAAGATTTTTCTCCTCTACTTTCTTACATTGTATTACAGTAATTAAAAGTGTATGAACTTGGGACAACTAATCTGCAACTATTATACCATTTCAGTTCTATGCAATGCCTCCCTTGAACTTTAGTGTCCTTCCCCTTCAAATATATAACAGGGCACAAGTACACAGTTTTCCTCTGTATTGTATCCCAATAATCCACAAATGCAATTTAAGACAATGGCAAACTGAAATAAACTTCTACCTACTACTAAGAAAGCCCATGTTATACATTGTTATCACTGTTTTAGTGGAATCCGTTCAAAGTTATCTATGGCCCAAATCTGAGAGGCCGAGAAGTTTAAGACAAGTCCATATAGCAGAACTTCTCATGTATTTCGTGCTACTGCCTGAATAAAACAGACATTTGGCCTCCAATCAGCAAGAGGCAATATTAGGGTTGCTGGCTGAAAGCAGCAGATTTCACAATCAGAGAGTCCAAAAAAAGGGAAGTTACCTTCAGACTGAGTATCACTCTGCAGCAGATGTTACACTGCCACTCAACTTCACAGCACATTTTGCCTGTAATTCTATCTGTAACTCTACTTCCAAGATCTGAGCTGCAACTGAGACTTTTTTAAAACCAATTCAGGCACACTGTACACACTGGATTTGGGGCATTACACATCATCACCTCCATCTTACAGAAACTATTCAAAGCTAGGTCATAAAAGCCTTAAATACTCATCAAAAATTATCAAGACAATTAAAAGTTCATCCCACAGTTTCTCAGCATCAAGCTTGTCAATTGAACTAGTTTTGTAGCCTTTAGAATCAAGCAGCAAAATGACTGAAGTACATGCACACATGTATCCAATATAAAAGAAACTACCTTCCTGAAATTACTTCTGGTGCAGCATAGTTAGGGGAACCACAGCTTGTTCTTAAAAATTCTCCATCTGACATCATATTTGACAGACCTGAAAGTATATAAGAGTAACTATTAAAAATTCAGAGAGAAAAATTATTTCACACTGCATATACCACCTACAACAAATCATTAGTCACTCAAATTAGAAAAATGAGAAATTTATCTCAGTAAAGTAGTAACGTTGCTTGGAATTACTGGAATTTTTATATGAGCATGCCACATAATACTCCATATAGTTTACCAGAAATTTGAGTAACATCAATCCATTATTGCACACAACCTAGAAATATTTGAGAACGTATTCATTCCAAGACAAAAAACAGTCCAATTTGGATGACAGAGAACAAAGTTGCTCTAACAGAGATGGGGCAGCATACCAAGACAGGATTTTGGTCATTAACAGGAAAATCTTAAAAATGACATTTGCTTCTAAATGCCAAAGTGGAAGATGCTACCACTCTGTAAGAGGTTATATAGAATAAGGGAACCGAGGAGTATACACGATTTCACTACAACTTAGGCACCTACACAGCTCAACTGGTTCCTGAATCACTGCAGTTCAGTACTTTGATTTTAGACATTCTAGTAGTAATTAAAGTATACTTTAGAATTAGGCCATCTTCATTCACCAGCCCTCAGTATTGTCTAATATCAGTAAAGAACTAGCACTTCTAGAATACTGTGCAAAACATCTTCTAGTTTCCTCAGTGGAGGCTGCATGATCAAGACTACCATAAGCCAGAGAACTCAGTCTCCAAGAAGGAATTATGGCTTTTTACTGGGGGGGGG
>NW_009614911.1:13495-20915 GCF_000690535.1 Cariama cristata
CAGGAAGAGCACGTGGGGAAGATGAAGGAGTACAGCTTGGCTACCTTTCACATTCTAATACACAAATGCTTTTATTAAGCTCTTGTTTAGTACAGTAGTCACGATTAAGCAAATTAACAGTATCTAATAACACCAGAATGTGATCAGATATAAAAAAGCAGTGCTTACCAAAGTCAGCTATCTTGGCATTCATGTGTGCATCAAGCAGCACATTTTCAGGCTTCAGATCTCTATGTACTACCATATGCCTGTGACAGTAATCCACACCAGAAAGGATTTGTTGGAACAGACGTCTACTTTCCTTCTCATCAAGCTAAGAAAAACAAAGGTTTTAAACAATTACGAGACACTGGAAGATAACTTGGTTTTCATTTATATGAATTAAAGGAAATTTTCCCATGACCTGAAGTTATCATTTATAGTTTTGATAATTTATGCAGCAGATTATCAGAACTTGAGTAGAAAGCTTCATAGCTTACATCATTTTGCTTGTATCACAGCTTTAAAATGACTAAAACAAAACATACTCACCAACTCAGAAAGTTACTGAAATTTCTCAATCACACTTTTGAAATTGGTTAGGCAGATGTTACATACTCAGGAACTAGAAACATTAGACAAAGGTAATGTTCGGGTGCTAAGTGGAGTATCGATGAACTTCGACATTTAAGCACAGCATAAGATTTAAGTCGATACACAGCACAAAAGTAACAGATTTTAGATGCTATTTATGCTATTAGCAGCTAGCTCCAAACAGCAGACTTAGCTGTGCATTTCCCATAAACATGCCCTAATTCACGTCAAGGTTTGTTCTAACAACTAACTAAAAGTATCCCGGCTATCTAGATGATTTGTTAAAAGTGATTTCAGAGCTTTCACAGAAACTGTTCTGCTAGTAGAAGAGGTTAATAAGGGCACCATGGTAGCTTTCCAATAATGCGTTATACTGAAGAAACAGTTTTCAGCTACTCCAACTGGATACATATCCATCCAGTTTGTACCCAGTAATAGTAAATTAACCTATCAGTATCAGGAGAGAGGAAAAATGCTATGACAAAGTCATACACAAAGATCTGAAACATGTTAACATATATCCATTTTTACTCTTAGAGCAAGATGTAATCATAAAGTATATTTTAATTGCTAACAGCAAAATTAATGCTGAATACATAAAAACAGACCTTCATTTAACAGGGTGGGACCGGTACCATCTGCTCCCAACCCCTGGTAATGCGGTTGGCATGACTACTGCCATTTTATTAGGCAAGCAACCATTCTGTGACTGAGTCACATATTCCTGCCCTTTCCCTCATTATCAGGCCTGGAAGGTCCTGTGAACCAAGCAGACAAACCAAACAGATTTCTTCTTCCCCTCCCTATTAGCCTCAAGGTTCATGGGCATCAGGCTGATTATCCCCTTCTTCACCGGCCTTGAAGGTCCCAGGCACCCAGCCAGCCAGGTAGCGGTGATGACCCCCTCACAGAACATGCAAGTGTAACAGCACACACAGCACTGTCCGTAAAATCAAATGGTTTCAAGTCCTAACTGGGGAACCTGGATCAGAACCACTGCTGGACAGTGAGACATGGGACCTCCCCCAGTGACCAGGGATGTCTTCACTGTCCTCTGAGGACTGACGGAGTGACTTGTACGCTTTCATATGATTTTTGAGTCTAGACTGTGATTGTTACATTGATACAGCAAACCATGTATTAAGATCTGATCAGATCTGCAGAGGGTCTAGGTGATCAGAAGTCATAAGTTAAGTTGTATTATAAATTGTGTATTACACTACTTATAAACCGCATTACATTGATTCTGCTTGTAGAAATCCTGTGCTACTCTAATGGTAAATTCTGTGCTACACTAGTCATAATATCCTCTTAAGAAAATAAAGTTTTAATTACATCATTCTGCCAAGGATCCCCAAAAAGAACTTGTCCGTCCCCTCAGTGTCAGGTGATACAGCAATGTTGCAAAAGCAGTAACAGAATGCAAGTCATTGACTTGTAGAGCTGGACTACTTCTTACCCTTCCATTTTTACAGATATAATCAAACAGTTCTCCTCCTGAAACATATTCCATCACCATGAAAATGTCAGTTGGTGTACTGATGACCTGGTACCTGATAAAGAGAAGGCATCTGTTAGTCTACACACTCAGTAAAAGATGCTAATCACACTTAGTTAAAACCAAAGTTGTGCAAAGAATTAAATAAAAGTAAAATTTAAAATATTTATCAGCCAATTTACAGCTACTGGAATGACAATATTTTTCAGAAGTTATTTCCTCTCCTTTCACTATGTGACGCCACCATTGCCAAGAGCAGCAGGAAATTGTACTCCCCACCAGGAATATCAGACTCTGTACTTTCGGAGGAGTAAGCTTAGTCCAAATGATTTCCAAATGATTTCCATGAAAATACAAGTGCTGCCTCACAGACAGCTTGGTGGAAAGAGGAAGGAATTCAAGAGCACTTTGCTAGTGTCTCAAAAATATACGCTTTTCAAGCTTAAAGTGCAAAAAACCTGACTTGCCATAAATAAAAAGTGTACTTCAAGACTAGAAAAAAATTGCTCTTAATAATTATGAATATCATCTTTTACAAGACGACCTAAATTAGTCATTAGTGTTTAAGAGTATCAACACTCTGGTTATTACATTTTTATCATTCTACTTCAATTATGTTTAAAAAAAAAACCTTTGAAGTTTTGAAATACCTAGTTTATGGCCAAATTCACCATTTAAAAGATTTTGATTTTGTTCTACATATCCTTACCTAAAAGTTGTTTAATTTTTTCCCCTTACAGCAGTCAGAAGTCATTGATTTTTAATGGAACAAGAAAATGAACACTGATAACACTTCAGCCAAATTCAGATATTATGTTGAGAAGACAGGAGGTAGCAACTAGATGAAAATGAATGTTTCGAGGTACTACACTTAAGCATGCAAATAGACAAACTGTAATAAATAGCTGAATTCACACACGCAGTACAAAACTGCAACATTCTTCAAAATGCCAATTCCAAGAAAAAGGGGAAAACAGACATACTTTGGCTTACTGAGACAAATTATTCTTGAACTACACAGACAGCAATGAGTTCAGACTATCCAGGTAAATATATGTGTGCACATAAATGTGTGTATGTCTATTTTAACAGCTTAGTATTATAGTGTAACATTTCAATAACCTCAATAGCCTACTGAGAGAGTTATTAACATGAGCTCTTCAAAGCTACTTTTACCTAAAATCTTACAGTCCAAGATGCTTTACCTTTACCAATTTTCTCTCTAATACCTTGATTGAAAGTACCTCATGTACTTAAATACCAACAACATTCTGAAGCGATGGCTAAGACACTACTACGGAAACAGTATTTTAGTCCTTTTAATCCAAAAGTTACAGCCCTGTTTCTCTATAGTCAGCCCTTTTTTCTGGTTATGAAAAAGGAGGCTGTGGAACAGTTATATACCCATAATATAAATAAGGTTGTCAAACCGCACAGCATAGATGACCAGAATGCAAAAAGAAGCAATTTTATGTGGGAAAACTACATGTATTCTATTGCTAGAAGTCAAAAACCACAAAAGGAGATCCTCCTAAGGTTTCTATTTAAAGCACAGTATGAAAAAAAAAATCTTATTGCAACGGGCTTGCAATTGTATATACTGCTAAAGCCATGCATGAAATTTTTCATAAAGCACAGCAATGTTCGGAATTAGACATTGTCTAATCTATAATATTAAGCTGAAGAAATCTATTTACCTTTACCCCAAATATCTTAAGCTGCTATCTAGCAGTTCCCCGATCCAGCTCCTAATAGCATGAGCAGCATGATCCTAAGTTAACAGCCAGTCCATCTGCACAACAGTATCAATTATATCTCAAATGCTATTTACACATAGGCTAATAATCCTTCTGCTTCAGAAATGCAGGCTGACCAAGTGAAAAGTTGGGGATCCATCAATTTTTCCATCATCTCCTATATCTTGTCCTGTCTCTCCACATGCAGGAGATAAAGTTCTCCCCATAACTTCCTGAGAAAGAAACTGTCATCTGAAACCTGTTAAGCTGACTTAACAGTTTAGCAACACCACAAGTATACATTCCTGTTCCACCCTCATATCTCAGCTGGTACACTGACACTTCCTATTTTGTTTGGGCTACAGGTGTGTCCTTTGAACTCATTCATGAACTCTAACTGGCAGCACTAGCAATTTTGCAGCCAAGTCAGCTCAATAATCTTCAAAAACTAACCCACTGAAGAAGTTGGCGAGTTGATCTTATACAATCCAATTTAGCTTCACTGTAAAGAGTTGTTGTCAAATTAAAGGGAGTGTACAAGAATGGCAACTGTCAGTGGCACCAGGGTCTTAAGACAAGACTGCCAATAAAAAAAAACCTAACACCAACACCATGATTAAGACAGTGAAAGTCACTCACACTCGGGAGGTGCAGGTTAACTTTACAGGAAACGAAACTCAAAAAAGTCAACGGCATTTATAATTTAAATATCACATTTAGACAAGTGGTAGCAGCTCTGTGGAAGAATTCTGAAATATCAGTCATATTTAACAAACTGCACAACCTTAATTCAGAAAAATCTCAGAGTGCCACCTACATTGGTAAACCATAGATCACTGACCAGCACATCACTAAAAGCATATTTTGAGTAGGAATACACAATAAACTTACCATAGAAATGCCCTTTACAATCTTGTTCTTAATAACTCATTTTCTAAGCAGAAAAAAGATCAAATATAACCAGAAAAAGAAAACTGAAGTAGCAGCTAAAAACAGAGATGGATGCTACTAGAAGTATCTATCATGCCATTACCTTTTATACACCTGTCCGAAGAATTTGTAAGCAAAGATCTAATGGAAGCTCTCTGGCCTGCAGAGATCAGTTTTGTGAAAATGCATTACAGAGACACTGAAAGTGTTTGCGTACTTGGAAGTTGGTTACTTTCCTGACAAGATACTGTTAGTAGTGTTTTCCTTTAAATATGTTTCAGATCAGTGATAGCAAAAAGAGATTACTGCTTAAACAAGTTTGATTACAGCAAGCAAAACTTACAGCTTAATTATATGAGGATGCCTGAAGAGTTTGAGGTTCTGAATCTCCCTGCGAATTTTTCCTACAACATCAAGGCTGCGAATCTTCTGTCGATTCAGGATCTTCACTGCAACTTTATGCCCAGTTAACTCATGCTTGCCAACTGCAAGGAACAAGGAAGTATTTAGTCAGGGTTTTCAATTGCTCCATAAAGACAGTAATTTGCCCATTTTGACTCTAGCCAAGAAATACAAGTTAAGATGTTAGCATTCTACATATCCCCACTATCTTTGGGAAAGTCGAAAAACAGATGGCTCATTATTTCTTCTGCCCTACTCCAATTTCTCCCACAATCCTATCATTAGAAGATGAGTGTGATATGTAAGAAAAACCTTTAAACCTAACTCTCAGAAGTCTTGCAGCATGGCTACATTTTTGCACAACTGAAAATAAACAAAGCATGTCCGAAAATACTGCCACCCTTGCCGACTAGGGAGACCATTTTCCTGTGTAAGTCACTCCAAGCTTTTGGCTCACTTAGTAACACACTCAGACATGTTTTCCAGCAGCTCTTCTACTTTAGCTGCAAGGATCACTCTTATTAAAGAAATCACTGCTATTCCTCCCTCAGGAAGCCCATTTCATCAATTACTCTGAATTACCACTAAAAGTATCTGATCAAGTTACTTGAAAAATAATTATTTATTTGTCCTTGGGGAAGTCTGACCCTATATAAGCTCCACAGTCTGTGCAGTAAACACCTGAGCTTTACTATATAAAGTAAGCAGCAAAAGCTACAGGAAATCACAAAATAAATTCCAATAGTAACTATGAGAATCAATACAAACATGCAGCCTCATATATTCCTCAGTTTCTTTCCTATTTGTAGGAAAGTTTCATTTTTCTTTCAACAGAGGAACTCAGAAGTTTAAAATATTACCTGGAGTTAGCCTTCTTAAAATCCCTAGTTTTGCAGGTACTACTGGAAGTAGTCGCAACAAAGCTGCTAAGAATATTTTTCTTAAACCCCACCTTGGATCACAGATAAACCAGGGAAGGTAAGTTATCTCTTCCACTAGGCTTTGCTCTCTGCATTGGTTTCTGCATGCAGTGATTATAATTTCATTTGCCACCCTGATTCCCACCTTTTGAAGATAAGCCAGATTCCAGGGACACCTACATGGTTCAGCAATGTCCGTTCAGGTGGACAAAGATAACAGACCTGTGCTAAACACACTACTCGCTCATCTGGGTGCCTCTCCTCACTTGAAAATTTAACTAAGCCTCAGGCTTCAAGCTTTATTTAAATATATCCATGGGAAGCTATGATAAACAGCAGCGATCCACAAAAATCTTTCTGCATTCAACAGATAATTTGGATGGAATTAGCAAACACCCATCAATCTGTAAATCTCATTCTCAACACTAGACTTTCCGGATGCCTTTTGCCTCTATATTCAGCTAAAAACCAATGCAAGTGAAAAGAAATTCTTAGCAGAGGGACAGAGATAATAATAAACATCTGAGTGATTATTCTTATAATGAAAACATATTCACTGTGTAAAATAAAGCAGCTTGTCTAAATTCCTGTAGGGAAGTAACCAAGTAGCGCATTATTCAAGACTCCAAACCATCACAATGTGGCAGTGAGATGCTTTTTGTACCCGAGAATACAGAAAGACTCTGACTGCAAGGTGAAAAAACACAGAATCACAGGGTCAATTTGGTCGGAAGAGACCTCTGGTATCATCAAGTCCAACCTTTGCCCTAACACCACCACGTCAACTAGACCATGGCATTAACACATTCCCTTCATTCAGAGGAGTCATTACCTAAAAATGGTCACAATAATCAAAACACTGGACAGGTACATTTGCACTGCTGAGGAATGCAGGACAAAGCCCACAACCATCGCAAGTTCTAGACAGGCCACAAAGCATTGGTAGGTGAGTGCCTAGAACTGTAAAATCATGTCACCTATGACAATTACTTGCTTTCAATCAGATCTACAATTAAAGCAATCTATCTCCTTCATTTTCTTCATTTCAAACGTGACTGAAGTTTTAAGGGAACCTAACAAATCATATCACCTATATTCAAACCCTAAGGAGTAACCCTCTTATCCCTCAAACCCTCTTATCACTGTCTTGACCAAGAAGACCTATTTACATCAGGTTTGCAGTCTATACAGACCAGAGTTTTTAACCTAGTTCTATAGACTGGAACAATTATCGTATATTTACAACCTTACACAGTATCCCTCATTTTCTTTTCTTTTACTGGAAGCCTGACTACTCCTCCTTTTATGACAGCTGACTTTATTTCCAAAACCATATCGAAATCAAAGTTTGCATGGCGTTT
>NW_009614911.1:20928-23433 GCF_000690535.1 Cariama cristata
GGCAATAGTTTGGGGTTTTTTAAATAAAAAATAAAAAAAATAAATGACAAAACAGGGATAGAAGTTTTACACTGAATCCTGGTAACATTTAAACAAGATTGTGTCTCACATAATTAATTTAGTTTCAGTACTCTTCTACCCCAAAGCTTTTCACTTCTATGGCATTTTAGCTTTGCCTAGATATTGGCAGACAGTTGTCTCCTCCATGACTGTCCATCTAAGGCACAGTCAAGTGAACTGAGTCAACCACTAGTTAATTCAGGCTAGTACAGCCAGATGAACTGTTCAACTAGAAAAACATCGTATCAGTAACAGTCATCTGTGAGGATAAAAGGGTAAGCAGGAGGTAAGCAGCAAGGTGAATTCATCTGACAGCTACCTTGACAGCAGGAGACCTTTAACAATTACAAAGTAAACCATTGTTTTTTTGCAGTTCAATCTTTTCAGGCTGCCACTACTGTTAAGGATCCACTTTCAAGAAGCCATATGTCTGACCCCCTACATCACATGAGCTCAAGGAAAACCCTAACTGAATTAAAAAAATTAACACATTTGTTAAGGTTTTTCACTTTACTGTCAATTGATGAAACCGTAGCACAGTCATCAGAGAAGGAAAATAATGATGATTACAAGACAATAATCACAGATCTGGCACTAAATGAAGAAAATGTGTGCTCAGGAGGAAATACAGTGCATCATGGATAAAATACATCCTTTATGAAGTACAGCTAAAGCAAGGCAAAACTAACACAGTACATCAATCGGGAACAAGAAGCTAAAAAAAACCCAACTTAAAACAATTGGTACATAGAAACAGAGCATTAGTCCCTGAACACTAACACTTGCTTCCACATCCTAAATAAATTCCCAACCCACTTATGGAAGGTATTCAGTATGCAGAACGATGCTGCTTTTCACCACAAGGTGGTTTCCCACCCCTCCACCACATGTTTAACAAAAAATATGTTCATATAGGCATGTGTGTACTCTTCACATAATCAATAGTTACAGCACAGCCCAAAAGAATACCTAACATCAATCAAATAAGGCAGACAGAGAAGTATTACAGAAATAGAGCATAACAAAACTGGCAAATTTTTTTTTCTTCAATTAAGTGTTTCAAGCTAACTGTATTTCATGAAAGATGAATAATAGTGACGTTCAATAATATATTAAAACAGCAGCTCCACAAATTGACCACCTTTCTGCCAATGCAGATAAGAACAGCAGCAGTTGTGCAACAGCAGCCTCTGAAATTTAAAAGCATGTTAGAACATTTATGGGTATGCCAACCTTAGTTTTGTGCAGCACCCTGCGGAGGGCATGGAACAAACCACATCTGTGACACCGCCCCTCAACCATGTAATCCCTCCATGAGGAAACAGAATCTGATGCCTGTCTTCTGCCTTATTTCCTCTCTATTTAAGGAGGTGTGAAGTTTCCAAGGAAAGGAATGGTACTGCACCTGCCAGTCAGGAGTCACTGCTCCCAAGTGACTGGGGGTGTTGCATTATAAGCCTGCCCTGAAAAAAGGAAACTCGAAGGGCTGTACTCTCAAAATATTTTCCACTGCTTTCCTAGATATTCTTCAAGACAAGTACACTCCTATTTTCTATACATTAGTAATTTCTTCAGAACACACCAATAGTTGAAGGAGCTTCTGCAGGGAAAATATAACAGGAATACCTACACTGAAAAAAGATATCATGTTAACAGTCAGCTAGCACATTAGATACAACAGGATAAGGTGTTTTTTACTGGTTATAAACATAAGCAATCCATTAGTTTAACCATAAAAAAAAAAACCTACGAAGAGCCTGAGTCTAGTCTAAAATCATCTGTGAAAGGATGCTTTTAATTTGCACACCCCAATATCTGAACAATTCTCACAAACAACACAGCAGGACCGGTGTAAGCTACTGCACAGTTCTGTGGTAGACGGCATCAAGGGCAAGTTTAACTTCTGTTTTATTTCTACTAGGCTTCTAATTTGCAGCATGGCATCCACACTCTTACTGGGAAAAGTTTTTTAAAGTCCAAGCTGAAAAAAAACTTCAATAACCACTGGTCAACTGCATTTACCATAAAGTCTCTCCATATCTGTGCGTCAGCTGTGTTGCCAGTTAATCCAACAATCTCAGACTCCTCTTCTTATGCTCATTTTTCTCTTTGTCGAGGGAGAAAACTTACCTTCCTTATAAGGCCATCAAGTGCTAGCACTTGTGCAGGAAAATGCAATGTACACACAGCTCAAGAATTATGATTCCCTACTTTCATTATATACCCTGTGCTACTTTAAACAAATGCAGCATAATTCGCTTCCAGTAATTATTTCTGCAAATACAGAAGAGAAGGCTGTTTCTCCCTCTGCCATCACTTCCCGCTGCGGGACTACAAGTCTCACCCCCGGAAAGTCAGCGCACACAAGTTCTTTTTCCGAGAGGCGTTCGCAGCCCACCAGGCGCTGCTTCCACACTACCACGCTCCGACGGCGGCCTCCACCTC
>NW_009614912.1:0-7005 GCF_000690535.1 Cariama cristata
GCGTGGCATGAGGGGCTGGGGCGTGCCTACAATGATGACACTAAGGGTTGGTGTTCAAATCTCCCAAAAAATTAATCCAGTCCTCTTGGATGGGAATAGTGAGGTCGTCATTTAACAGACACCCAAACAGCATCTTGCAAACCCTAGCTTGGAAGTTTGTTACTCTGCAATCCTTTTTCTTGTTCTCTTTAGGAGAGGAAAGTATAGCTCAAACCTGATGGCCACTGACAAGGAGCTGAAACACGAAAAGACAGCACATACTGTGAAGAGACTGCCTCTTTGTAAGTGGCACTGACATTTCTCTGGTTGAGGTGTGGAAGCCTCATTTGGTGACAATACCAAGTTAAGGTATTTTTCACCTCCTCCTCCCTCTCATACAAGCTATGTCTCTCTGTCTCTTCCAGAAAAAAAAAAAAGGTATTTTGCAAAACTAGATAGGTTACGTCATTCATTTCACTGAATGAGACTGGCAAACACTCAGGTCCGTACAAACTAATGAATCGCAGTGCTGCACTCTGGGGGAGAGAACACATGGTAGGAAATAGAAGGAATTTTGGAACCATTTCACCATTTTAATGTGAAGTTATAGTCTAAGCCTCCCTGCTCCGATATGAAACAATGCTCCACTGCATCCATGGCTGCATGTCCTTGTGCAGGCAGGGAACACCAAAAAACATACTGTATTTGCTCCCATACAGCATTCAGAGCAAAAGAAATAAAAGGCATTACTCATGAAACAACAATGGTGAATGGTAACAACAGGAGTAACAACATGTTAGTAAATACAGTAAATAATAACCAATTGTTAAATGCAAAATTATGAAGGATGCTTGCTACATCTTTTGAGAAAATAAAGTGAATGAAGAGGGCAGAAATCAGTTTTGCTTTTACTGATTCAATAGCTGTTAGGGTATAAGTAAGATCAGTGACACTCTACTCCTAGCTTGCTGAAATACAAAACTCAAAGCTGGTAACAAAACTCAAAGCTTCTTTTGAGGTTAACTACTTTCCAAGCTCTCAATGCCTATATATATATATACACACACACACATATATATATATATAAAAGAAACAAACAAACAAAAAAACACCACAAAAAAACCCACAAAACACAAACAAAAACACCCACCCACCTCAAAGGGCCAGGGTAGTAAGATAATTTCAGGTAATTCCCAGAAGAGCAATCCCAGCTGTGATTTCTGAAGATATTTGCTTAAACTATCTGTTTCTTGTACACGATGAAGCAAATTCTAACCAGATTTCAGTTTACTATTTCTATTTTGTTCTGCTTCAAATTATTCACAAATCCTTTGTACAATTAAGATCTGAAATTCTTAATCAAACTATTTTATAAAACCTCTCTACTTAGTTGTAATAGTGTTGATGGTATCAGTAACATTTTCTTGGTTCAACAACAGCATTCTCCCACTTTACTGAAACTAGAGACCATCTAACGAGCTATTTATTGCAACAGTTATTTTTCTAGCTTAGAAATTTATCTAAACTGCCTATGCTAAAACAAACCTGAAAGTTTTGTTTATGACAAGTGAAACCCAGACTAAGTATAACAAAAGAAATCTTTGGAGTATTTATTTCTATTAATTTCTGTAACTGTAAGAAAGTAGTAATACAACAAAGCAGCCTGTACTTGGCCTTATCATGCCAAAAGCTTAACAATGGCAAAACCAGATTGACTTTGTGAAAACAAAACAATAAAAGTTATTATTTTTAAACTGAGAAAAGCAGCAAGAAACCTCTTGGCAAATATTGACATAATAGAGTATTTTACTTCAAGTACAGCCTTTAACTGAAATGCAGTAATATTCAATACTCTTATAATCCTAGACCAAGGCATCACTAAGGCACAGGTATATGAGAGTGCAGACCTGTGATTTAAGGCAAGATCCACTACAGAATCATCCTTAGGAAAAAAAAAGAGAGGATGAGAAAAAGTATAGATTAAACTTACAGTAAAAAATAAATTTAAAAATGTTCAGATACTCAAACAATTGTAATTTTGGCTTTTTTGTTATATTTACATAGACTTTTCATATTAACACTACATAATCACTACACAGTAACACACATACAGCCACCCTGTCACTACACAACCGCAGTCCAGGTAGTTGTAACTTAGTTCTCACGTTTCCTTTTGCTCTTTTTCTGAGGCAGCCCTAGAAACTAACTTCCATCTGGAGAGCCAATCTATTCAAGGAACCGCCACTGTAACATTTCTTCTAAGAATGGACTCTAATTGTATACCATTAACAATGCTGATTAGCATTAGATCTGAGCTTCATTTCTGATGTTCGACTTGATTGCATATTCTTTGGGTACATATTTGTAGTGTTACTAAGAAAACACTAAGAGGAATAAACTGATTTTTAAAACCACATGCTTGAATCTCACCCATTTCTCCTCCCCAAATAAAAAAAAGCCATAAAAATTCAAGGATACCTGCTATGACAAACTGAAGTTTGAAGGAAACTGCAGGAGCCCCTCACACCTTCATGGAGTATTTAAAAAACTGAGTTTCTTTAAAAGCCATGACACTGGTATTTCAGTATTTCAACACTGATGTTTTCTAACAGTTGAAGAATTCCTTCACATTATGGAACTGACATGTTTGGGTTTTCATGTTTGTCACTTAAGTCAATACACAGCTGTGAATATGAAATAATTATCCCAATAGGATACTGAAGTGAAGTCCACCGCTTGCTAGCCACCATATCCCTTTTTTTCTTTGTAGACATGCAGTAGAAATAATCACAGCTACTGTACAGCTAGTAATCACAGCTATTTGGTACAGTTAGCTGTACCAATCTACTTCAGACCTGCTTTGCTTTAGAATCCACTAATTTCTACATTAAATAACTCCATATTCTTTTATTGTTGCTGTGAAAAAGATCCATGGAAACAAATAGGACAAGTTCCTGACTTTCTATACAAAGAAAACAATGAAAATTAAATACACAGAGCAACCAGACTAAGAGATGGTAAGCCTCTGGAAGAGGTATAAAACCGTATTAAACCCCTTATGCTTCAGGTTTAGTCCTTTGAGGGATTATATCTGGATCTACTGTACGAGTAAATGCTGTGTATTTACTGTCAAATCTATTCAAGCAAAAAGGAAGAGATATTGACTTAATTCCTCCAGTTATAACAACATAGTCAAAAGAGATGAACCAGCATAGGGGAAGTGAAGGGAAGAGGCATTGCTAGTCATTTGCCCATAGGAAGGAATAAACCTTATGGAGCAGTAAGCACAGCTGAGGCAGTGTGGCAACGGCAGTTTCTTAGCTCAGCAGAGAATGCCGAAGCACACAAAGCCTACAGCCTCGTACACTACAAAAAAAGCTGGAAAATGCAAGCATGTGCACATGCTTCTATCTTCTTAAGTATGTGCTGTTCGCAGCAATGCCAGATAAAATATGCATAAGATCTTGTACGTTTTAAACTGATATTTTATAGTAAGTCTCAAAATTACAGTCACTGAAGTATCAATATTTATTAGCATTTCCACAATCTGAGCAGCACTATTAATAAAATCAGAGCAGATGGAAGCTGCTGTCCTATGTTGTTGGATTTTTTTTCACGGGGGTGTACGTAATAACGAGTCCTTCACAGAAATTCATCAGGAAATTCTGAAGACAAAATATTCTATTGGGCATTCTTTTTATTCACAAGATCTACTTGCTTCCAGAAATCCTTACAATATGAGGCAAAAAGCAACTTACTGCCATCTGCACTGGCATCATTCAATAAAGAAAAAAGCTGATTCTGAACATGTGTTGTTTTTCCATACAGCTTTGAACAGAAAATTGAACTTTATTTGGCTTCTTAATACTTTTCACACTCTTAAGTATGTTCTCTACCTAAAGAATGTTAATACACCAGTAAGAGAGAAATGATGTAATGTGACGTTTGTCCAGGCTTTAGATCAGCAAACCAAAAGGACAGTAGAGGCCCAACAAGCAATTAAAGCATTTTTTCAAGCATTTTTCACCCAAGTTTTTGAAAAATATGCTTATCTTTCCTAAGGACTAAAAAAAAAAAAATTATTAACATTTAATAATCGACACTGAACTTTAAAATAGAATTATTTTCCTGCAACTTAGTTTCTCATATATTCCACTTTCTATATATACACACAATTACATGTAAATACATATCATTCACTTGGCTCTTCAACAGATATTTATAATTTAAAATATTGCCTTCAGAACAACATGAGAGATGAGGCAGAATAAAATTCAAGTGCTTTGGAGGTGATTATAACAAGACATGAATAAAGAAGAGGATTTCTACTTCAACATATTGTGCAGCTAGTCCACAAGAAAGAAAAACAACTTACTTACCACTGTGTTACTTTTTTCTCCCTGCTGCTTCTTCCCTGAGCTTTCAAAGCCAACATTCTGTTTAAGAGAAAGGTACAAAAATTTTAGTCAACCCTATCCCTACTAGATAAGAACAAACTGATATTTTATTGTACTGGATACTTATTTTGCTTTCAGAGTTTTGGTTTTGTTTTTTTAAAAAAGCTGTACATACGTCAACAGTAGCGTGAAGATTTCAGAGAATTTGACGGAGAGTAAAAACTGCAGATATACCTTTGGGGGAGAATATTTTGGGTGTGTAACACAGGACAAAACACTGCTTTTTAACCTACTTTAATTTTACAGCATTCTGTCTACAAAGTTGTTTCATTTCTACTCCACTTTCAACTGCTATATTAAATCTCTTAGACATCTCTTGCACACCATTCTGAAGGTGGTTAAGGAAAAAAACACATCAGAAATTAATAGAACATGAAAAGAACACACTTCTGTATCATTAACTTCAGGAATTTTTGAGAAAGTTGCAACACATTCAATAAGGCATATCAGATCACTGATGCTATCTCCACTGAAGTAGAACAATTATAAACAAACAAAAACATCCACCGCGTTCAACTGAACACATTCAAAATTTGTGGCTGGACCTATGGAAAGGATAAATTTTGCCTCCAACAAAGACAGAAGCAGAACATATCTACAGAGGGATCAAATGTCACTATGGTCAGATAGATCATCTATCTGAGCATGAAGTCAAGTAGAGCAGCTAAGAAGCTGAGTCAGGTAGAGCATAATCTGTCAAATTTGTAGTACCTAGAAAAAAAATATAAATTGTGGGGAGCACAGGTAGTAGCTTCATTCAAAGGATTTACCTATAAATGGAACTGTATTTCATTTCTTTCCAATAAAAAGCAGAATCAGCTTATCATAAAATCATCATAAATGTGTCCTCAAAAAAACCCAAATCAGATTTAAAATCAAAATTGTTCCAGGAGGAATGAAAGTTCCTTGGTTTGAGGTAAGAAACAAGCAGCAGTATAATCAAAACAATGAAACCCTTCAAAAGTCAGGATTGCACTATAACCAGCTTTCACATGTTATGTGTCCTGTTCTTCATTCAGGAGTCACTGGTGCCAGCTTCTGCACTTGTACCAAACGGACTCCAATGCACTATACTGCATAAATCTATTGATTTATTCTCAATAGAAGGACAACCAGGACACATTAACAGGAAGGGGAAAAATAATATAGGTAAAAGTAGTACTAAAGCTTCCAGTCTTTCAAGTTTGCCGATGTTTTTCATCGGCCTCTATCAAAGCCTCTATCAGTTTAGCCAGCCTCAAAAATACAGAACAGCAGCACTCAAGACAATTAAAAAGATCAAGAAAGACAGGAAAGATCAAAACAGATTCTGAAACCTGGGGTCTTAGGAGAGTCTGTGAAACTGCCACGGTTGCATGCTTCTTTCCTTTCCCACTGCGCTTTGCTCCTACTGAAACATTATTTAATCTTTACAAAAACTATTCAGGGACACTGTACACAAGATTCTAAATAGAAGAAATGCAGGTTTGCATGAGTTCTGCTAGGATGAGCACAATTAATCCAGAGAATACAATAGTGCAGGGCTGGATCTGACAACAGGACAGTCAGATGACTGTGCATCTGAAAGAAAAAGGCGTAAGGTCAAGACTTTGCAGGCAGAGCATTCAGACCAGAAAAATGATCAAAGAAATGGCTAGCCCCATAATCATCACACAAACAATAAACAAAAAGGGATTACTCTTGCATCATTTCCTGACACCTGTTAGGCTGCCTCTGTTGAAATGCCCAGAAGAATAAAATCCAGCAGTAGGGAGCCATTACCAAATCATGAACTGTTTGCAGACCTCCAAACCAAGCAAAAGGAACTCATCCAATCCCAATCATCCAGAGTGTATAATACAGCAAGTGGGAAGTGTGCATGGGGGGAAGAATACACACCACCACCTGGATATTTCAGGTATTTCTGCTTTGCAGATTAAGCAGCTATATGCTAAACAAAAGACAGCAATTACAGAATCAGGCAAGAACAATGAACTTGCTGCAACCGATGCTACCTTAATATCATCTGAAACCGTGACATTGAGTCAGATAACCTTAAGCCTGTATCAGAAGAGAACAACTAGAAGCGTGTGCTGTAACTACAAATGTAAGCACTGATGAGTCTCAAATAGCAGGAAGGCTTCCACACTCTCACATCGCCAGGTCCAGTCTGCAGGAAAGCACAACAAACTCTCAAAGAAAATAGACTACGGTATTCAGAGGAGCCCAAGCTAACCACACACCAGGACCTCCACTAGCTCAGATCACCACTTTCCTACTTGTTTTGCAGAAATGGTAATAGGTGCTTTAGATGACTAGAGATAAATTACCCTAAAGATAAAAATACCTAATGAAATCTTATTTAACCCTTCTCTAGCACATGATATCAACCACACCAGACTGAGTCTGAATATCTGTCAGGTTCCTCCAACCAAAAAGGCACAGTGGAAGAACCCTAGCACTCAGCTTAAAGCATGGGCAGAGTACTTGGTGGAATTACTATGTGTGTTCATTCTGTTCTTACTCTTCCTTAGATAAAACCCAACTACCACTAGAAAATGCTTGCCAGATGGACTGCCAGTCTGCTCCA
>NW_009614913.1:0-1446 GCF_000690535.1 Cariama cristata
GCAATTGCTGTTGTGCAGCAACTTTTTCCGCTTCTTCACTCTGCTATCCCAGAGGAGCTACCACGATTGTTGATGGGCTCAGTCTTGGCCAGCATCAGGTCCCTCTTGGAGCCGGCTGGCACTGGCTCCATCGGACATGGGGGAAGCTTCTGGCAGCATCTCACAGAAGCCACCTCTGTACCCCCTTGGCTACCAAAACCTTGCCACGCAAACCCAATACAGTGACTAATATGGCAGAATTAGGATTCGGAAACATAAAAAGAAAAAAACCCTACATGATGGGATCTCAAGCTTCTTTCCTAATGTTAAAATCAATGAACTACATGTAAAAGACAAAATGAGTAAAGGATTATGTGGTTCTGCTGCTTGAAGAATATCTGTAGATTAGCACTGAACATGAGTTTTGGAACTGGTGCTTTAGGGGTTCTTAAAGATCCATGTACAGAAGTATACCACTGACACTAACATCTTTTTTGCCTGCTAGAAAAATGCTAAGCAAGAGTCAAAATGAGGAAGATATACATTGCTGGTTAAAAGCATTGGGCATTAGATTCTCTGAAAGAAAACCCTTCCAGAACGTGGAGCCAGTTGGACACAGGAGTGCCACTTCCTGAATCCTCTTTCAGGAGTTGTCCTGTAGAAATATGTACATTGCCTTGCTCAGCTCCATTTGCAGAAGCTGATAAAACTGTTATTTTACACAATATAATCACATTAGGAAGAAGACGCAACAGGACTGAAGAAGAGGCTGAGAGATGTAAATGTTTTAAAGACTTACAGAAAAACTGTAAAAGAGATGAAGTTACAAGATGTTATATAAAGATCTTGATTCTAGATGTTACATACATCTTGATGCTGTATACATCTTGATTCCTCTCTTGAGAGCACAATAAGCTGGTAAAATGTATTGCATCTAGAAGCTTCACTTTAAGTGGTCCTGGCTGTCGGAGGGACCATATGACATTTTGCCACAAGATGTTTGTATAACACAAGATGTTTATATAACACCTTGTATATATAGGCAAGATGTCATACAAAAAAATTACTACACTTCTCTGCATTTAAAGGTATCAGGGCACCAACCAGGACCACTTATGCGATGCCTCTAGACACAATACATTTTATCAGTTTACTGTATTCTTGAATCAATTTAATAACATAAGTAAACCTCGCCTCATCTACCAAAGAATACAGACTGCACGGGTTGTTGTATTATGGTAGCACCTAGAGGCCAAGCCAAGAATAAGGCCCACTGTTAAATGACACGCAACAAAACGAGCCCGACTTCAGAAGTGTGCACAGAATGTACATTTTCTTACCTTCCTCAACTAAACATTGAATTGGGCAGGAAAATCCCTCGATTCGTGTTTGTGCGCTGCCGCCCTCGTTAACGTCAGCACGTACCTCAGCGGCAGTCGCTGCCCTCAGGGCAGAAGGGACCGGGCG
>NW_009614914.1:0-28546 GCF_000690535.1 Cariama cristata
TCTGTGATTCTGTAACAGTGTGTATATTTAATGGGGTGAAATATTTTTTCTTCAAGAACAAATCAAGAAAAGATTACTTAATTTAAATCAAGATTATGGTTTGTCCTTCTTAATCCTTTTGTTCCATGTAACGGTGACACTGCCTGACTGCTCCGCAGCGTTTCAGAAAACCACCTCCTGAGGAGGGACCTCTAACGCTACCTTGGGTCCTGGTGAAATGGCAGAGTTGAGGGCTGGGCTTCCCCGGTCCCCTGTGACTGAAGCTGATGGGAAGAGAGCGAGGGAATTTGCTGGCCCAGATTTCAGTAGGCGGAAAAAATACTGCAAGCAGGAACTTTGGGTGTTTCCCCATTGTGGATGTAGTGGGAGTGATACAGAAGGAAGTACTGCTGTTGTGGTGTCGGACAGTGGGAGCTGGGCGGGAGCAGACGGGGACTGTGATGGGCTGAGTGAGGCAGCTGAGGAGGGACCGCCATGAGGAGGGAAGTGCGAGGTAGAGAGGGTGTGGGCAGACGGCAGTGGTTTTCATCTGGAGCCCTAAAAAAAAAAGAAGTAGTAAAATTCTTCCCAAATCACTGAAAACTGACCATGAAGCTACTTGGGAAGAGTGTCGTTTCCTCCAAAGAATTGTAATGGGGAAGTTTAAAAGTAACGACTGCTCCTTAGGTAGTTAGCAGTTATACTGGGGGAGAGGGGGATCCCTCTGGTGACTGGGCTCTCTGTTCAGCACAGACCGCTCCTTTTCCAGTTGTGTTTGCAGTTACAGCGAAGGACAGAAAAGTATTTCGGGTTGGTCAGCATTTAAAGGGAAAACTGAGCATCCTGGAAGCTTTGTTTTGAGCACTCCTCCTTCGGCAGGGGAAACAGCGACGGGAGAAACGGGAAAATGTTTGTTGGCAGGGATGTCAGTCTGCTTCGCGCTCTTGAGCCCTGGTATCTTGAAGGTATATCCTGCCACACGTGCCGATGTGGATATAGACTGGGTCACTTGATACGTGCTGTGTTTAATGGCAGGGTGCGTAAGTGAACAAGTTTTAAGGAGAAGAGCTGAAGAACGGCTGTTATGAGTTTGGCCTTTGATACAGCATACAGCCAGTCCCTTGGCACTCCGTCAGACAGGACTCGTGGAAAAGGAACAGCTGACAGAGGAGAAGCATTCCTAGCAGAGGAAGGAAAGAAATCTGGCTGAAAAAAGACCATGCCAGTGCCATTTCCAGAGCAGAAAATTGCTGTGTTAAGAAAATTGTATTTAGCAGTTTGGAATGGGGGTGGTGAGAACTTCTAGAGAAAGAAGAAAATACCCATTTTGAGAGACTATTAAAAACCTGAAAACAGTAGCCTTCCTTAACTCTGGGTTCAAGACGATGTTTTCAAATACCATTAATCATTGCAGTTTGGTTCATTTATATGTAAATATGCATTTTCAAACTTAGTAATTTTTTTTTCTCCATTGCTGTTTAACAGGGTCCAAAGGAGGCTAGCTCTGTGTCGCGTTGGATGTGAATGCAGGGACCTTGCTGGACACCCCGTAGAAACATCTGCTGTGCACTGCTGTAATGGACATGTGGCATTTTAACCTTGCATTGTATATTTTCTTGTAAATAACATAAAATTTAAGTTCTAAAAAAATCTCTTTATGTAATAAAGACATTAAAATTTAATACCAAGTAACTAATATAGCTGTAGTTTTTATTTAAAATTTGTTTCAGCTGTTATCAGTAAAAGTCAAATGAATTTCCCCAAAATCTCTGCGTGCAAAATTACAGGATGACATGAAGTAAGATAGCTGGGAGATCAACTAGCATATGCTTTGCTAAAAGAGCAATTACTGTTGTCTTCCTTAAAGGATATGTAGAAAAACTGTTTGGAAGAAGTTGTAGAATGCTCCCATGAAGTTACTTTTAACTGTCTTTAAAAAATTATTAGTATTTGTTAAAAGAAAATTACACGATTGCATCTATTGCATATAAATCATCTCAGAACTATCTTTGGCCTTCACACTTTCCATGAGCATGGAAAATTGTGTGTGCAATTTAGTTTATTTAATATCTGACCTTTAACTCTAAAGCACTCTTAAAATAATAACGGGTGTGAAAAGTGGTTTTGGCTTTTACCTTAGCCTGCCTTTTTCTGCAATTTCTTATCTGGGTTTGTTGTGGGTTTTCTGACATCCTCTTTATAGGCTTAGGAAAGAGAATGAGAGTCTGTTCATAGCATTTTCTAAAAATTTATTAGTACAAAAATGTGGGGAAGATTTTTCCTGTAAATCTTAATTTGTTGGCCCAGCTTTTGTAAAAGAGACTTTGAAAAGGACTTTCATGTGTGGATTTTTAACAAGTTTCCCTCACAGAACAATACAGAGATATCTTAATAGGCATTCCTCAGTTGTTCTTTTCAGACAACACCCATTTTCTCCTTTTTTACAGACCAACCAATCTAACGCAGTATTAGTGTTCTTTGTCAATCCAGTTTGCGTTACCTGTCTGTATTACTTTTGCATACCTTTTCCTTCTGTTCCATAAAAGAAGGGAAAAGTGTTATTTCTCTCTGGGTATGCCAAAGGACTTTTTATAACGCTTTAAAAACTGGTGTGCAGGTACAGCTCGGTCGAGAAGTGCACTCTCTTATGTTGATTTGGGGAAGACCATTCTGTAAATTACTAACTTTAGGGACTTGTCAGTGCCACATTGTAACTCGTAGCATGTCAAGGTCAGTTGTTGTTTGTCTCCCTGTTGTAACACAACTTACCTAATACAGCTGGGTAGTACAGATCTTTTCATCGTTTCACCCTTGAATTGATGTGGAAACTAATGAGGTCTTGAAATTTAAGCATACAGAATGTTTATCTTAATGCACCTTCTCCTTGAAATCTGGCAGGCACAGTGAATTAGGCGAGTAGCTTCAGTCTGGAAAAGAATGTTGTGTGCTTTCCAGAAAAACAAAGCGGGTTTATTCAAAACAGTAATAATCAGTTTAATACAGCAATAAACAACATGGAAGTACATTGATGTCAAAATTCCAAATGTGAATGAGCTTAGAAAAACAATCATCGTTTGCACTCACTTGTCAGAAATGTACACTGAGCATTTACTCTGATTTCAGATTTTATGACTCATGAGCCTATTTCTTACAACTGTGTATTTTTTTGAAGACAGCCTTCCCCTAGAAGAGACGGACTTTTGAGTTACAATCACAATTGTGACGAAGCCAGGTTACGCTGTGAAAAGCCCCGTTGCTGGGCTACTTCCCAAGGCTGGCACAGCGCTCAGGACTCCATGTGTGTATCCGACAAAAAAAAGACGCTCTTGCTGAACGTTGCTGATACAGAGTGATGGCCGGGAGTCCTGTGCTTTGGTCTTTGGACAAAGGTGTAAAATTGAGCATATTTATCTGAAACATAATCGCCGATTGTGTTCTCGCTCTAGACACAGTCCCCAAACTGGTCATACTGAATAGCAAAGTATATATATATACTCTATTTGTTAAAATTATTCAAAATTAAATCAAGCTTTTGTTGCATCCTTTGTTAATGGAAAATGTAAGTGAGATGCTGCATCTTCAAAAGTAAAATGGAAAAACTTTTTTTAATTGCACGTGAGTGGACCTCATGCTTTTAATGACAATGAGTTTAATCCAGCTTTTTCAGGCATTGGCATAGGTATGACAAATATGACTGGAAGCAAAGTAGAATTATTAGATTGAAAGCTTTAACCCTGAGTGGAGAACAAAGAAAGGTACATACACCTGTAATAAATCCATTTCTACAAGCTTGTTTACATTACTGGAATCAGATGCTTAATCAACTCGCTATCTATCTAAAGCAGCTAAAAGAATTTGACAAGTTAAAAACATCCCATTTTGGTCAGTGGTTGTTTTACGATGGAGCATTAGTATTCACTGGAACTTTGGTTCTTGAAACCTCAAACTGAATTGCAGGTACTTGCTGATTCAAACTAAGAGAAGTCACAAATTCTGCCCACTCATTCTGCACCGTGTACTTCAACAGCTCTGCCAGATTAAAGACAATTGCTTGTGCTGTTTACTGTTGACATGCAGAAACCTGAACGCTCATTCATTTTAAGGTGTAAGAAAAGAGAACGGTTCTCTTCTCCCTTCATCAGCATCATCTCTCCTCCTGCCTTCCTCCAAACAAAAATATAGTGAGCAAAAATCAAGTATGCAAGAAGGCTACAGTGAACAACACAGAAATCAGGGTAA
This sequence comes from Cariama cristata, assembly GCF_000690535.1. NCBI lineage: Eukaryota > Metazoa > Chordata > Aves > Cariamiformes > Cariamidae > Cariama > Cariama cristata. The sequence goes on from NW_009614914.1 coordinate 4,219, forward strand.
GACTTGCTTCAAGAAGACTGCCAGAAGAAAACTTTATTCGACCTTCAACTGCTGGGTAAACTCTCTTCATTCTCTGGATGTAGCGGGAAACAACCTCAATATCAGATTCACCTAAACAAACAAGTAAGAAAAACAGTGATCTCTGCAGCAGCCTAGCTCTTAACCAAAATTTAAGAACCTGTCTAAAATTGGAGTTTTAGTTTCAAGTCTTAAAGCAAACTTTTCTACGGTTTGCCATGCTGAATCAGTACACATCAAGACAGTGTAGGGGTGTGGAGAGTTGTTTCCTGCACACAGACAGAACTTCTGTGGTGGTTTGTAGCCAGAATTTTTGGTAGCAACTCATATTTTACCAAAAAAAGAACTCTCTTTGCATTGGCCGGCTTTTTGTTTTGTTTTGCATCTGTTACAATGGTAACTTCTGGTCAGATTTTGGTAGACTGAGATAGTCTCCCACCTGTTTGGGGTAGAAAGCTACTGATCTGGCAAAGCTATCACTTACACCTTTTCAAATGTAACTTTACTTTTTTTTTTCTTAGGAAGAATTTCTAGTCTGTGCGCTGCTGTGTGCACATAAAGTATGATGTGGATTTTTCTGCAGCGGAAGACACTCTTCAGTCACTGCTGCCAACCATGTCACAAGGCCCTTCTGATCCAAGCTCTTACAATCCCTAAAGTGCAACACCTCTGTCTTAAATGCAATTACAGTTGCGGCCCCCTGCTATACTGGAAGACTTCACCAGAACCTTTCAAGTTGATCCCTTTCATTACTCCTAATGATTTCTCTCTATGTGAATTTATTTCTGCATACGCAGGTATTTACTGAAAACTACAGCCTCCCCAAATTTACAAGCTGTAGGCTGAATTTGATTTAAAACACCAATCCTACCAGTGAGAATCAATTTTAAATTGAAACACCCTGTAGAACCAAAAAAACAGTCTGTAAAGAAGGTCCAAAAGGAAATCTTTTTTGGTAAAAGCACGCTTTTACCATCAAGAAGCAGAAGATAAGAAGCTAAGGTTCTGCAAAATGTAGATATGCTCCTAGAAGATACTTACTTTTTTTTTTTTTAAAATACAGCACTACATCCACGGCAGGGGGGGTTGGAACTAGGTGATCCTTAAGGTTCCTTCCAACCAAACCATTCTGTGGTTCTATGATACTGTGTTTTCAGAAATAATGAATTTTAATCTCAAATTTTTTTCAAATTTCCCTTTGTCCTAAAAGATGTATGCATCAATTGTACGACTGCTGAACTTCTAACAGTTTGCGTGCAACCTTAGAGGCTCTCAAGACAGCGTTACAAACCACTTCCTTTCTACCTCTCCAGCACGGCGTCTGTCAGCACCCTGCGCGCTGCTGGAACCCGTGAGAGTCCCGCTGCTTTCGGAGGGGCCGGCCAATTCCCACAGAGCAAGTCGGCATCTTTCCCCTCGCCCTCTGCGTTGCCAGCATGAGCTGCATGGCCTTCAGTAACAGAGGCGACGATTCTGTCTTTGCAAATACTTCTATACGGTGGAAATTTAAGGTCTAAAGAAAACAGCACCTTTCTTTTTGATGCATTTTTTAGTAACTAGTACAAGTGCAAGGCAGTACATGTAATACGTACTCTCTCTAGTGTGGTTTTTGCTTTTTTCCTGGTTTATGGTGCTCTCTAAGCAGCGTTTCTCTTTGCAACTTTTGTGACTTAATCGAAAAACATAGTTGCTGGCTACAACCAAAACTAGCAATCCAGAGCAGTCAGATTAGAAGCAAATTTAAATCTATCCAGTAAAAGCAAAACATCTGAGACCTGTATTATAGAAAGATCTTTTACCTTTTGGGAATTGTTTTGTCTGCTGCCTTGTTGGTGGCCATACTTACCTTTACTGTATCCCAGATTTTTGTCTTTCAGCATATGATAGCCATCTCCTCCAAATAACATATAGGACGGAAGAGTCACGTTGTATATTTCATCCATCTGGAGCGGGACGTAGGCTGGGACTCGGCAAGCTGTGCAAAGCACTTCTAAGCTGACAACTCTGCTTCCTGGGGCTCTGGAGAGGTCATAGACCACGTGGATGCCTACAAAAATACACGTTTGAATGTCACTTTCTGCAGTGCCTATTGAACACGTAAGGCTAGAAGCAGCATCCTCCATCATCTTCAGCTGATTCTTTACGTTAGCTTCTGTGACTGAGAGGTTGTATTGTTCTGAATTATACCAGTTAATGCCCTATTTTCCTTGCACACTACCCAACTTTTATATGAGAAAATTTACAAGATTAGAGAATTGGTGAAGCACTGTCCCGCCTCAGTTACCTACCTGATCGTCTGTTCTCCTCACTACTCCACAGAAGGAAATTACTAGTCATGGGATTAGGATACTGCAAGATAAATATACCTTCCTGTATTTCTGTAGTCATATGTAGTAATTTCTCATTTGCCTGACTTGTTGGCTGAAATGACTTCTTTTAAAGCCAGCCAGCCACCCTAACTTAGTGGCTATTATAGATAATAGGTACTGTCCTGAAAAAGAAAGCCAGGCCAGGGCTGAAAGTTGCGGTTTCTACTCGCTGTAGGAGAAGTAACATTTCTAGTTGCGATCCTTCCTTGGTCAAAGCCTGGGGAGGGTTAGGCCCCTAGAGCAGCACTGCCAAGAATTTGCTGATCAGGAAGCTGCTAAAGCTCGTCCAAAGCACAGGGGCTCTTCCAACCCTGGCACTCTTCCTGCTCTGCATCTTCTGTCCTGAACCCTTTCCAGAACTACTAGTTATTGTCTTTTCCTGTGAGAAGACAGCAAGCAGAGGGGCTGTGGTAAGAACGTGGTAACTTACTGGTGAAAGTGTGAGATGTGGGTTGTGTCCTTGGCACGTGGGGAGGTAGTGCCCCCATCACCAGGCTGTGTGGGGGAAGAGGCATGGAAGGGGGGAAATCCATCCCTTGAAGTTTAGTTTTTCTGCTAAAGAAACAATGACATCTGCACTGCATGACAGAGAGACCAGGAATAAATGTGACTGTAGCCCAGTACACATCTGAATAAATATATGGGGAGCTGCAATTCAATAAATATGTATGTTTTTAATATTAACTGTTCATCCCTGAAATATTTAGAAATTCACTGGAGCAATTCCAGTTCCACTTGGACTAACTCTAAAACTGTCAGCAATCATTACACAATGACACAAAATTATTTTGATAAACTGAAATTTGGCACTAACTGGCAGAGACATCCAGTCTGGGGTTTCAGATAGGGCTGCCAGTGAAGAACTGAAAACCAGAGTTTGTTGTAGCTATTCCTGTGTTACAGCTGTACTCAATTATATCTTCCTGTAGTTAACTGAAGTGTTAACCTGCTGCCATTATGGGTTACCGAACCAACTGGGAATCCTGTCTCTGCTGAAGGGAATGGCGATGGTCTCTGTGCTTTAGTGGCTCAATTAAACGTACGCAGGATAAACAGTGTGGCATGTGTGATGCACAGGGCTAGGCTGTACAGCCAACTTGATTTCTATCCTTAAAGAGGCTTCCAGGTGTAATACAAACAAGGCCAAGAGAAGGGATGGCTGGTTTGGAAAACTGAGAAGAGGAAGGAAGAAAACATACCTCCAACCTGCAGCAGCTCTCCACTTCCTCTACCGTATCTGTGCACGCTGTGCTCAAAAGCTTCTTTCAGAGTGGAGCCTTTTACCCTTACCAAATCAAAACGACCTCCAAATGGCAAAACAGACAGCAAATCTTCCACAGTAATGCTACCTGGGGGAATGAGACTTTATTTAGTTTTTTTTCTTTTTTTTTTTTTTTTGTAAGTTTACAAAATTATTTGAGGATCGTTTAACAGTATGTTTTTGACAAGGAATGTAGCAAATACAATTTAAGAAGATGAAGGCCAGTAGAGGTGACAATCACATATATTGTCCCAATCAAAGAACCTGCATCTTTATCATCCAGCAAATATCAAGACCGATAAACCTGAGTTTGATGTAACTGCATGTATTGGTATTCAAGTAACTCTACTAAAAGAAACTACAGACCACGAACCTAAGATGAAGAAACAGCTATTCTTACTACGAAAGTCAGGCAATTTTTCCAATTGCTAAAGATTTACTCACATAGTCCTACAAAGAGACTACAGACCACCAACCTAAGATGAAGAAACACAGCTATTCTTACTACGAAAGTCAGGCAATTTTTCCAATTGCTAAAGATTTACTCACATAGTCCTACAGCAAGATTTAGCTAAACTGAAAAAGGTGTTTGTTTTCAGGTTTCATTTTTGTGGTATCAGAAAAATAAAAACTGTAAAATCTTAGAACAAAACCCCCAGAATTTACTTATTCTACAGCAGGCTACAGAAGGCTCCCAGTGACTATACCAGATGACCCTCTACAGTAGGAGGTGAAGAATATCCACTGTCTTTCTTTGTTCCAAGGCAGGAAGGAGAGAGGGAAATTAGAAAAAGCACTGTGTACAAACAATGCTAATAACTTCTGTGAATGTTAGCCTGAGTGCAGTTGTGCTCTAATGCTGGATAACCATTTGAGAAAGTCTGAAATCACTTCCAAACACTGTGCAAATCCCATCAAAAGAAGCCCATACCTAACACTGTGTTCAGGCTTGCATAACTTGATTCTTCCATCTTGATAAAGTTGTCATTCAGCTTGTAATTTTACGTACCATTAGTGCTCTGTTCATCAATGGGTGACCGTATCCCACCTCCATTCAGGATGCACATTGAAACATGGTTCCATGACTTTTTATCCGGATGTCCGATGTTCTCAGAAAGCTACCAAAGGAAAAATGTTTAAACTTATTTTTAATCTTCACCTAGTCTACGCTCTGGAAATTTGCACCCAATACAATCTGAGACTGAAAAGAAACAGAAAACTTTTATATCTTATTTGACATTACCTTCAGCTCACTGTAAATACTCAATTATTAAAAAAACACAAGGCACAATATATTACAATAAGTATTTTGCTTTTCTAAACTTTTAACAAGAAAAATATTTGCCTTTTCCTGTAATGAACTCTTGGATTCTCCCATAGTCTGTGTGTATACAACATGACCAGGGAAGGCCAGCTGAATAAAGGAAGGATTTCTTGATTCCAATGACTGTGATAAAGACAAATGATTTGAGCACATTTGGAGAACTGGGAAGTGAAGGGGACCTTAAATATAGCTGTACATTAAAAACATGTAGGGGAATGTATAAATTAATCTAGCTCTTGCTGTACATAGCAGGGAATTAAGATTTTTCAGCTTATCTGAGATTGGTTTTTAATATTTGGAATGGTCTTGGAAAACTAGAAAGATGTAGAAGAGTGGAGGATCAGGAAACAGGCATACTAGATCAGACCCAAAAGCCTACCCTGCACAGCATCATGTCTCCAACGGTGGCAAGACTCTGACAAAATGCAAGGATAAGACAATGTTTGCTTGCAGCATCCTAAGTAGTAAAGAAAATGGAGACCAGGGATTTACTCAGTTGCATAAGGATGATAAGCCTAAAGCGTTAATCCTCAGAAATAACAGAGTAGAACAGGAAAAGGCTGAGAAAAGAAACAAGGATAATGAAGGTATGGACTGGTTTCCATACAGGAATGACTACGGTTATGACTCTTCAGTCTCGCAAAGACAGAAATATAAGAAGGACACGACAGAATTCTATAAAATCAAGAAAGTCATGTGGAAGCTGGGTAGGAAGCAGTGTTTTCTCATTTCAAGAATGATAAAAAACTAAGAAAGATTCGGAGAGGGGTGACAAGGATGGTCAAAGACACAAAAAACCTTCTGAATGTAGAATGATGATGTAGGCTTGGACTGTCTGACGTGGTAAGGGGACCACAGAAGGAAAATATTTTAGAAGCCTATAAAGGCGTGAGTGGTGCGAAGAGAGTCGACAGGGACCAAGTGTTCCAGCGCAAGGACTACTCCTTGGCTTCCAGCAGACATCCAGCCAGTGGGCAGCAGGCTGCACACAGGTAAAAGACCAAGGTCTCTGCAGGATGTGCAGGTCAGCGGTGGAATGCCCTGCCACCGGCTGTTGTGAAGGCTGAAGGAAGTCAAAGGGAGATGGGGCAAGTTCAGGGAAGTTCCAACAGGGGCTAGTAAAGAGCCAGACAGCACTTCTGCCTTGGGAAGTCCCTGAGCTGCAAGCTGGTGGGAGACGGGGACAGATTTGAGTACAGCATCTCCACAGGCTTGTCCAGGAGTATGCTCTTCCCTCACCATCCTCACTTGGTCACTCCTGGAGACAAGGCATTGGGATGGATGGGCCTGTCCTCTGTCCCAGTGTGGCCTCTTCTTTGCTGCAGCCCTATGCTAAGTGTTTGCAGGCGTGTAAATGCTTTGTGGCTACAGCTTAGTGATCAAAGTTATTCCCTATAGCCAGATCCATACAATATTCTTAAGTTCATAAATGGATTGCAACTCTCCAGTCCTGAGCAGAGGCAGTTTAAAACAAGGGCTCACACAGTGTTGTTAGCGATTTCACAGCCTTTTCACATCTAAGTTCCTTTAAAGTCCTCTGTAAAATGCTATATGGGTCTGTCAACCTTTTATTCTGAGATTTTTGGGTTACTGATGGAGAAGCATCATGGAACTAAATGGACCTGTTTTGACCCAGTACCACCATTCAATCAATCTTCTACATTTCTCAATCTCTGCATTTCCCAGGACAACTCTAAATATTGAAGCCTGTGGAACAGGCAGGTCTGTTTTTTACCTTCATACCCCCGAGTGCATGGCAGCAGACAGGAAAGCAAGTGTAAAACTGGCAAGGCAAAGAACGTGAAGGGAATCCATGAATCTACTGATGGTTATCCAGAGACGTTGACTTAACTTAAGCAGAATTTGACCTCCCAAGATAAAATGTACAGCAAGAAAATCTACAGACTTCTGAAAGATTACAGAGTTACTTTCTTTAAGCTTGAAAAGTGCCAAAGCATTTGATCATTTTTCAAATAAAAATATAAAAAAAAGTCTAGCAGGAAGAAAAAGCAAGATGTTGCAATTTTAGTAGAACTGTATGCAGAATTCCCAAATATTAACGTAATTTGGAGATTAGCCCATGAACTAAGAATTATTTTAAGCATTGCAATAAATGAAATCGCATGGATTGGATAAATAGCTTTGGGGACATATCTAAATGAAAACTCATGGTTATTAATTGGCTCCTGACTTTGTGGCAATGATGCAGGACATTTATTGCAATGCTCGTTTTCTGGAAACAGTCACATTAGTGAACTTTTTTCCCCTGGAGCACCCAAAGGAAATGATGCCACCGTGGGAGAGTAAAACAATCAAAACCAGCTAGTTTAAAAACTGGCAGTGATTTCTCGTAAAGAGACCTTCTGCTGTTACGTGACCGTTAAAGCCCAGCGATACCTGTCAGGATGCAGCAGGGGCCAGTGGCTCCCTCTGGGCTGGGGTGCTGGCAACTTTTACCCCTTCTGAGCCCAGCTGTGTGTATGGCCTTTCCCCTTCCTTTGCTTCAGCTGGCTCCTTTTGGGCTCTTCGTATCAGTAACTTGGCAGAAAACTACCCAGACTTTTTTTTTTTTCGGGCTAGTGCATTAAAAAAACGTGACAGCAGAGCCCAGTGAGTAATGAGAGGGCAGAAGGTAAGAGCCGTGAGCAGGGGGCAAGTAGCAGGGCAGGAGAGGGGCAAGGGAGCTGAGCTCTCCTCCTTGCTTGAGGAACAGGGTCTTAGATCAGACTGCCATGTCTCTTAAAACTGCAGCCGCAGAGCCAGCTGTGAACAAGCCGTTCCCTATAGAAGGATATACACAAGGAATAAACCGCTCCTTACTCTATACAGCAAAATTCATTATAGCCTTGCTTCTACCAGATCTTTCCAGGATGCACTAGATGTTATGGTGTTGGAAAGCAGCACAGAGCCCATGCGCTGATAGTTTGAGGCCTGGGAGCATTTCATCTGATAGCTCTGGAGTAACACTTAGATGCGATTGCCACCTATGGTGGCAACATCTTACCACAGCATCACAAAGCAAATTTCCCATGTTACATTCTTGGAAACGGCACGCTTGGGTTGTACCGTTCAGGTAAACACTAGTTCTTCCAATCTCTTTAGAGTAATTCCCCAGGTTTTTCCTCCATTTTTCCACTTCTTCTTTAACGTGCTCATCTATAAAGTAGTATAAAAGTGTAAAATAACCATCACACGTATCTCGTACTAGTGACACATCAGTCAATACAAAGCTTAGGAAAAAAACCCTGCCTTTCATGATTCTAAAACGTCACACTTTCCTTAAAGGCTCTTCAAGCAACACGACATCTACACCAAAGCCTGGAAAGGGAGCAGGCAGGATGGGACAATCAAGTGAACATGCTATTCCTGTGCCACAGCAAGGTTATCTCCCCTATAACCCTTAAAAGTATTTTTGCCCAGTCCTGTTCTAGCCTCTGACCAATGGGGTTTCCAGCACCTACCTTGACAGGTGAGAGAATTATTAAAATACAAATGAGCCTGGTCTTCACTTGACATCGGTGTTTGGGTTTTTTTCCTATTTATAGCTTCTTTCCCTTTAATGTAGTGCTAAAAGGAGTATTAGCTCAAACGTCAATGTCAAGGAATAAACCCTTTATAGAAATTAATCTAGCCTCTGACCAATGGGGTTTCCAGCACCTACCTTGACAGGTGAGAGAATTATTAAAATACAAATGAGCCTGGTCTTCACTTGACATCGGTGTTTGGGTTTTTTTCCTATTTATAGCTTCTTTCCCTTTAATGTAGTGCTAAAAGGAGTATTAGCTCAAACGTCAATGTCAAGGAATAAACCCTTTATAGAAATTAATTCTCTAGGCACATCTGCGTGCCAGGTGCAAATCTAATTCTTTCAGAAAAAAAAAAAACCAGATACAAAGATACTTGTATATACAGACAGATAATGTCACACCTGTTTGTATCAGCAATTGTTTGTATCAGCAATTCAGTTTGTTTTAAGCAATTTGCCACATAACTGCCAGCAGCAGCAACATTTATACAACAAGAGCACATATGTATCTGAATTTTTACTTTTCCTGACATCAGAGAGAGAATGTAAAGTCTCTTTACATCATCTCATTACATTAATAGATCACTGAGAACAACACGGTAAGTAAGAATATCTATGAACAAATACTTTTTAAAGGATTTATTTTATAAATACTCCGGTAGAAGCTAGAAAGTCATGATAAAAGCTCAGAGCTTCATACAGCAGACACTGGAAAAGAAACAAGGACTAGAGAACCAGCCCAGGTAATTACAAGAGCTGACAAAAAGCAAGGAACAGAGCTTGGACAGAGTTACAAACAAAAAGCAACAGAGACACTCTTCTCCTCCTCCCAGTTCTTTAAATGTTTCAGAGCTGAAACACTGAACACACTCAGCATTGAAAACAAGAAGCTGTGAGTTTGTATATTATATTTGCACATTGCCAGCGTATTCAAATTTTTTTCTAGAACATTTACACTTTCCTGTATTGCCCTAAACTTTGTTTGCAAGAACCTATGGTGTAAAGCAGTCCTCATAATTTTTTAAATCATAATTACAGGGCTAGCTAAAATGGGTTCTGCTAAACGGTAAGGTAGTGCATCACCTGAGTTTCTACAAAAGTACTTTCAGTGATTTTAAACAGACAAAAACATACACTGAATTTGTGCATATTCAAAGGCCACTGTTCAGAAAGTGAAATAGAGGCAAATGGGTACAACTGTAACGCAGACTGAACCCTACATGGAAGAGAACTGCAAGCTCAGGAAGAAAGCTGAATTCTCTTCAATATTGTGTACTGTGTATTTAACACGATAACCCTTGAATTACAGTAGAGTGCTGCAGGCAAACTCGAATGTCTAGTCCACATACCTTCAGGAACGCTGCTGTCCAGCAGAATGGGGTTTCCAACTGCTTCAACTACATTTCCTTTCTTGTCAAATGTAACATTTAAATAACCAAGATACTTTCCATAAGCATAAGCTTGTACCACTGGCACCTTCCTCCCATCATCTGAGTCAACCATGAAGGGATACGGGCCAGCTGGCTGCTCCGTAGAGGGTGGGGTGCCTGCACGAAACAAGCATGTAAAGCAGGTCTTCAGCTCATGTGACCTTCAAGGAATTATTAGAATGACATTTCAAATGTTTCTCAGACTTAAAAAAAACCCCAAACAAATAGGATATTAAGCAGAAACAACAATGAATGTATTGGATGACGAGGACACGTTTGATTGTTTAGTTATGTTATTTCATAAGAGACAATGTTGTTTTCAGGACACGAGCTCTAATAACTGCCACAGTGTTTTGTTAAGTTGTGACACCACACTCCTCCATGACATCATGTCACAATAGCAACAAAGGAACTTTTCATTCCAATTATTTCAATTGAAACCTCTTAGTAATGCACACATACCAGCCTCTGGCTGAAAAGTTTATTGTTAAGCCTTCACACTACATTATTCTGCATCAGATCGAAAATAAGACTGTTAGTAAAACATACATAGGACTTTGTGATATGAAAAAGTCTAAACTATTTTTACTGATAATATGCAGTCAGAATACCTACAAGCAGTTCCATGAATTTGTCATACACCCAACTGATTTTTTTTTTTTTTTTTTACACTATACCAAACTTAGCCTCCAAAATTTCAGACAGGCTGCAAACCCTCTGCAAAAGCAAACTTCATTAGCATTAGACTTATGTGGTCATGGATTTAAAACTCTTAACAACCTGCAAACTGTGAAGGGCTGTTAGATGTAGGACTTGGAAACAGATAAAGCAAGGCATTTGCAGAGAAAAGAGATCTCACCTCAATCGACATAGGCTACCAGAGGATTCAGAAACCACGCAGAAGAGGAACACAGCAAAGAAAACTAGACCACACAGCTCTTGTCTCAACAGTACCAGCCCTCTCCCTGTCTCCTGGACAATATTATCCGAGTAGTATCACTCCCCTCTGTCACTCCCATCAGTATTTCTACCCCACCATCAGCAAAGACCAAGGTCAGGCAGCTGTGAGATGCATCACACGCTGCACGGCAGGCCCCATGGCACAGCCCCCTCAAATCTTGCTGCTCGCCCCTCTCCCAAAGCCGGTGGCATTTCCCACCCGTGTGTCGGTGGGAGCTGGGGTGTCAGCAGGACCAGGGCGCGGGGGAGTGGACGCAGAGGACACGGATCCGGAGGAAGGCAGGCTCTTCACTTCCACTACTCACAGAACAACTGGTTTCCTTCCATTTACAGTTGTTTACGTGATATGAAATCCTGGGATAAGCAACATGACAAATGTTCCTCCTAGAATTCCAATATGATTCATATTTAATCTCTAATCCTGCCTCTTCTCCCGGGAGAATGGCTGTAACAAACTACAAGCTGAATCAAATTTACCAGACAATTAAGTTTTTCTACTTTCAGCCTGGCTGACGGCATTGGTTTCTTGGTGGTGCCTCTTCACTATCCAATATTATTTTTGCGAATAATTTAAATCCTGTAGCTAATGAGAACTCTGCAGGATTTATGCATGCAAAAGTGGCTTTCGGATTTTTGGAACTGAAAAAGGAATACATTTTGATCTTTTGCCCTTGTGAAGTCCTTGAATGAACTTTAACAAAAGAAAGTTATGCTTTCTGGTCATCATTTTAGTTTACATCAGCTGTGCATGGTAAAGTGCTTGTCCAGAGCCTTATTAATTTCTTGCTTTCTGAAGAAATACTTACTGATACTTTTTTTCAGGATTAATTATCACTACGACATTATTCCATTACAAGATAGATGTGTTCCTTCTGAAATGAAAAGACTTTTCAGTGCATCTTATCCCCAGAGAACACAGCACTAGAATTCATGTGCACATCTCAAAGTGTCAGATGCTGTTTCATTACAAATGCACAACTTCATACTGGATAACTGAAGAACCTGTCACACTTTCCCATTTTATTACCTTGTTTTAGCCAACATACTATGTTCTCAGAACATCCTTTCTGATGAAAACCAGAAATTAAAATGCTCTAACCTACAATTACCATTACTGTTTGAATCAGTTCTATAAACCCAAAGCACACCTGAACAAGGCAAGACAACATTTGCCACATAAACCTGTGGATAAAATGGAGATTTGCAAATGTCTTAGAGACAAACATGTTGGACTAGTCTGAGATTAGGCCCTTATATTAAGATATCCCTACAGAGGTGTCTGCATAGGCAGTACGTCTTTCAACTCCTGTGACAGCCAGAGATTCAGCTGACCAGCTGGTACGTCTCCACTTAGACTGAGCTGAAACATTCTCCCAAATTCTGCTGCCAGTTATTGATTACATCTCGATTGATTTAAATGAGAGCTTACAGGCTTAATGTACACATAGACACACACACACACACTTAAAATTAGAAGTTTTGCTCTGCAGTCAAGTCACCTCCACAGATGTAGCTATTTCATTGCACATGTTGGCTGTTGGCTTTGACTCAGAAGGGAATGATTCACAAATGTACTCATGGTGCTCCTGGACAGATCAGCAAGTGCTCCTCTGCACTTGGAATAAAAATTATAGCCTCAGACCACATTCTGCCAAAAAAACGTATTTTGACTAAATGAGTGGATATGTATTTTTACTGTATCTCTCCCAGATATTTCTTATTTTTTATTTTTCTCACCTCTCCAGTGTTAAAAAGACAGACTTGTTTTATAAAAACAGTACAGCCCTCAGGAAAAGGGACCAGAACCCACTCCCAGCTGAGGTCTTTAACCTGAAGGCTTCAGGGTCCCATCCTGTGTGCTATCTCTGGCCTTGTGAATCTTGGAACAGCTTCAAAGGGGGAGAGATGGAACAGCTTGACCTAGTCGAGTCTGACAGCGTGGTACTCAGGGATGACAAGAGATGCGCGTGTGAACTCCTACAGATCTAGACAGGATATGAACTCTGATATCTCAACTCCTGGAGCACTTCAGATCACGATTCCAAATTGTGAATAGTGGCAATTCTTTGGACCACACCCAATAAGGCATTTTGACTACTATGGCTACCACTTCAAGGCACAAACTCTCTACAGGCATTGACCAACAAGCCTGTGCAAAAGAATCTGGATTCCACTGTATAAAGCCACAATGAATGCACACTTCGAATACTGTGTGCATCCTTGGTTTCCCCATCTGAAAATAATGTAATAAAACTGCTGAAAAATGCTGCCAGTGGGCAGCAGGCTGCACACAGGGAAAAGATCAAGGTCTCTGCAGGATGTGCAGGTCAGCAATGGAACGCTCTGCCACCAGCTCTTGTGAAGGTGAAAGGCTGAAGGGGCTCAAGTGGAGATGGGGCAAGTTCAGGGAAGAGAAGTTCCAACAGAAGCTAGTAAAGACCAAACAGCACTTCTGCCTCAGGAAGTCCCTGAGCTGCAAGCTGGTGGGAGATGGGGACAGATTGGGGTGCAGCATCTCCACAGGCTTGTCTGCTCTTTCCTCACCATTCCCCCTCGGTCACTCTCGGATAAAAGATGTTGGGATGGATGGTCCTGTTCTCTGTCCCAGTTTGGCCACTCCTCTGCTGCACCCCTATGCTAAGCATTTGCAACCTCTGACTTGCAGGTGTGTAAATGTTTTGTGTCATAAATTATTCCCTGAGGCCAACTTCAAGAGATATTCTGAACTGTTTAATGCATACGTGTAGCACGCAATTGTTTCTCTTTAACAAGTGGGACAGTAAAAGATGGGACAAAAAAGGTATGAGAAAGTGAGCGGAGATGAGTAGGAAGAGGAGAGGATGAAACGGACAGCGCAAAATCTTTAAGTGGTTAAGTTTGTAGGGTACATGGTACTACCCCGGTGACTTGGGGTACAAGGGAAATTTTGCTGAAAATTACAGAGAGTTCCTATTATACTCTCAACTAGTTAATGAACTTTCTGCTAAATTTAATGAGCTATCTTTGATGGTTTTAAAAAAGCCAGCCCTTCTTTTACTTGTGTCCTTACACACTGGCACAGGGAAGGCAGCAGCACTGGAGGAGCTGCTGATGGCAGGTTCTACCTAAAGCAGCACTGCTGAGGAAGAAACCAGATCAACAATGTCTATCTCTGGAACGATGTCTGTCTCTAGGAGAAAGAAGAATAAAGTCAGAGATTAAAAGAAAGACTGAAAAAAGACAGAGAAAACTTGTGAAATTGTTTTAATGACAGGGCTAATGGAGACCTATGAATACAGAATCAGATTCTAGGGAAAATCAACATTGGTATCACTTTTGAAGTCTTATATGATTGATTTTTTTTTTTTTGTTAAGTCACATACAAGGTTAAATGTAAACATCTTGTTTACTCCTTTATATGTGTGAGCTTGAAACAAGTACAATATGTTTGACAGTATTTTACCGGCATTACTACCTTTAAAGAGAAAGTTTAAAGAGAAACAATCAGTTTCAGCTTTGCTCTAGAAGTAACATTTTAGTAAGAAGTAAAATACCTGTATAGAGAAATGTATTTGTATGCCCTCCAATTACAACATCCACTCCTTTCACTTTCTGGGCAATATTCTTGTCCACAGTAAAACCAGAGTGTCCCAGCGCAATTATTTTGTTCACTCCCATAGCAGTAAGTTCATTTGCTTGTACTTGCAATGCTTCAATTTCATCTTCAAAGACTATATCATCCCCTTAAAAAAAAACAACAAAACAAACATGAATGTATTTACAAACTAACTTAATTACTATTTTTTTTTAAAAAATATAGTTGAAAACAGATACTATTTTGTATAATTAATGGAACTTTGAATGTCAGTGGCTTTCAAATGTCCTCAGTTGGTTCAAGCTCCTGATCTGATCTGATGTTCTCCAGTCTCTCAAGAGCACCTGTGTGCTTAGACCAACACAACATTCCTGCACTGAACTGTATATACTCACCTATACTAAAGAAGTTATAACTCCATTAAAAAAAAAATCCAATGACACCAATTGTGGTATCAAATACTGAATGGCTTTTATTATTTAGCTAGAGAAAGGAAACTAAGCATGTCAGTAACTGAGTATAAACACTTGTATCGTACTTCAAAGCTTTTTTTCTTCCCAAATTGTGTTTCTTTGATATCTTCTGAGTTAAATCTCTCTTGTTTTACTCCACACTCATCTCATTCTCACCCCCCATCCCCTGAGGCTTCAAACGGCAGCTTCTTCAAAGTCCTGCACTAAACTCTGAATTGCCTTTTTATACAAATTATCTCACCTAATGTGAACCACACTCTGTAATACCAATACAGCACAGCACACAACTGAGCTACCATCCTAAAACAAGAACATAAAGAACGGAAGTCTGGAAAGGAGAAACCTTTTCCGGACCACAATGTTGGGAAACTCACAATCTTTCTGCAAGGTTTCTGTGCCTGCTGAAATTATTCTAACTTGACAGTTACAAAAGCGATAGACAAACATGTGCGTTTATCCTGGGCACAGCGTTTTGGGTTGCGCAAAAGGACTTCCTATGTAAGAGACTAATTGCTTCGACAAAGTTTTAAGAATAGAGTTTAAGAACAGAGTCAACAAACTGTAATCCTAAACTTTCCGGTGAAGACAACTGAGTAACCGCACTACCAGTTTTCCCTCTACCTAATTCCTCTCCTTCCTACAGAGTTTTTTTGATCAAACCATTTTGAAATATGCCTTTAAAGTCAAAAGATTTACATTATTTCATAATAAAGGGAGGAGTGAAACAAATTCACAATCCAGTGCAAAACGTCTCAGGAAATGAAGAGGAAGCTGCTACAATGGAAGAGATAAAAGAGGGTTACATAAATTGGTTTACCACCACACCCACTGAATAGTTCCGTTACTGCCAGAGGGAATCTCTGTACTGCACATTGCAGAGTGAATTGTGCAGTGCATCCCCACATTTTCTTTTTGTGGACCTCTTCTTAGAATCAGAGTTGTAAGTTAATTGAGGTTGGAAGGGACCTCCGGGGGCCATCTAGCCCAAAACCCGCTCAAAGCAGGAACTCAAAGCCAGATGAGGATGCTCAGGGTGTTGTCCGACCAAGCTGAAATTCCACAGCCTCTCAGGGCAACCTGTTTCATGGCTTAACGGCTCTTACCGTGACAAATTTTTTCCTTATGTCCCACCGTAATTTCCTGTGGTACTACTTGAGCCCATTGTTTCTTGTCCTTTCTCTGTGCCTCTCTGGGAAGAGTTTGCCCCGTCTTCCCTATAAACCCCCTTAAGACACTGGAAGACTGCACTTAGTTCCTCCTTAGCCTTCCTTCTCCACGCTGAAGGAAGCCACTGGCTTCAGCCCCTGTTTGTACATCCTTGTGCTTGACAGAAGCTGGGCTTGATGCAGAGCTACTGGCAAAAGTCTGAGAAATGCTCCTTGAGGGTAGGCCCTTCACGTGCTCATCTCGCCACCCACGGACCAGCTACAACGGCCATGCGCACCACGGTGTGGGGACCAGTTCTATAAAGAGAGTTAAACTCTCTAAATGAAAAGCAGGATCGGGCCGTGGACTAGCTGTGATAGCACACAGTTGCCTGCAGGCTAACTTCTCCCATGGCATACAGCCATGCGGCCCAAGGTCTCCCCATCAGCACCAGCTCTGTTACCCCTCTATGCCACTGAAGCCTACAACGCACCGTACAGCGAAGACCTGTTATTATGAATCTTCAACCCATATTAAACCAAACCAACCTACTTGCATAAACCAAGGCCTGTCCCATGCCAGTAAAGTCCATCTCTCTCCCAGGATGGTGACGGCAGGGCACAGACAGCAACCGGTGCCGGGGCAGGCGGCAGCACTGCCAACCCACCCGCCCAGCGACTGCCTGCTGCCCACCTCGCCCTCAGAAAGGGATTCCTGCCTGGGGGCTGCAGGGCCTTCTTGCATCCACTCTCCATGACCTAGCTGTGGCATCTCACACAGCTTTGCATCCTAGACATCGCGGCACTTGATCTAATTGAGCTGAAATGGGCTAGCAGGTTCAAAAGTTACAGGGGACCATAAGAGCAATTACACAGCACTCATTTCTCTAAGAAACCAGGCAAAAAGCAATATACTGCTTAGCACTCATCTGCACATTTTTCAAAACAATCTGAATTGAAGTGCTTATTTAAGAGTTAGTTATTGCTTTTGTCAGTATTTCATTTCTCTTTCAAAGCATTAAACTGATGTGACATTCTCTTCTCTTTTTAGATGGAGTAGAGTTTCAGATAAAACATCCAAACTGTGCTATAAATGAGCAAGGAAAAAGAACTGGCTGTATGTTAAAAATATTACACAAGCTAGCCAGAATACAGTGGAATAAATGGATTTTGAAGTCACATTTTAGAAAACTCTGTCAAGTTGATAGTTTTAGGAAATATCTTGCTGTCTGTAGGGTTACAGAGTAAGCAGCTTTGGGTTTCCACCTTATACGAAAAGACAGTGGACAAAATGAGATCTATTATTTCACAGCACCAAATCTATATGTAGCATGTCTCAGGACAGAAAAAGATATTAACTATTTTGTGGGGTTTACAACATCACTGGAGAACTAAAGCAAGTGAGCTACTACCATCAAATGCTAGAAAGATGGTCTTGGGCTTACCAGTGAAAAGCAAATACATAGACAACTCTGTCTATGTGCCAAGTTATGAACAACTCTTGCAGGATATGGAAAACTGGCAGGGCATTCAGTTGAGATAGCTGTATACAGCAAAACCGAGGAGAACTTTAGAAAAACTGCCAGTTGGCTTTAATCTCTAAATTGTGCTAGGGGTTCCCCATCCCTATGGTTTCCAAACAGTAACATTAACAGTACCTTCAGCAGAGATTAATTGTTCCTTCACAATGGAAACACTGAGATTTAAGGACTTTATACTCTGTTCAAGTATGCTGATAGCTCTTTTAAGCAGACTGTGAAAAGTGCAAGCTGTAATTTCATAATTGTGTGGAAGTTATTAACAATAGAAGAAATCACACTCACAAAAGATTTCCATGGAATGTAGTCATATGGGAATTCAAATATTTCAGCATTTTCAAGCTTCCTATTCACCTTGAGAATGCCCTAAGAGTGTACAGTATGCCAAAGCAACTGCTGCAGAGTCTGAGAGAACTGAATCATCTGGAAGAAATGTGTAGAGATAAGCAAGGTCCTGAATTTAAAGTTCACAGTGTAACTTATTCATTGAATTAAGGAATTATGTTGATAATTATTTAGCCACCGACCCACCTCTGCCATAATTTCATCAGTCTGAAGGACTGCTAGGTCACAGGTGATGTATATTCACTGAGTTGTATTAACCTATTCTAAATTCACATTTTCAAAGCTTCCAAGTGTTTCTCCACACAGAGAAGGCAAAGAGGAAAATTATAAAAACTCTGAGCACTATAAATGTTGCTGGTAGAATATGCCCTGCTTGTTGCTCAATTACACTGTGGGATATATTTAGCTTAGGGCTGCTGCCGCTCCTTCTACGGAGCTAACAAGTCTTCCCTTTTAACACTGTTTTTTCTAGCTGTGGTCTCTGTTACTATGTCTGAGCATACTGAGGCATCCAATATGATGTCTAGATGTTATTGGAAATATATTTAAATGCTTTAGAGAATCATTCCAACACTATCTGGATTTTCCTCTAGTATATTTTTCTGCAAGAAAGTTAATTTGATGACCTCACTGCACCAACATAGTTGTTCAGAAGAAGAGCTGAAATCTATTTTATTAATCCTTAACGAAGAACAATATTGGGTGTCTGTCCATTTTTCAAACTTAGCATGTTGTTAGACGATATCTACCCTCATGCCCTCAAGCACAGGTGAAATTCTATTGCCTACATGAAATACAGACCGATTTTCTTTTTTGTTGAAGGAAAAAAAGAAAGGACTCCAAAAACACATCACTGTAAAATAGAAGTAAGATACAGAAGTCTATTCTGACCTCAGATGTCCACTTCCCGATAGTTTAAATGTACAGAATAGGAGATAAAAAGCACAGAAGGAATAGGTTCATATTCTAATAATTCCTCAAAGTACTGAATATTCCTTTTCTCAAGAAAGCTAAGCATTACTTCTTTATTACTAAGCAATGGAAGAAAAGTAATAATACAAAGTCCTTTTTCAATGTGGAAAATGTTTTAACCCACTGCTTAGGGCATCCCTACTGCAAAAACCAGGGAAGAAAGTCTGATTTTGTCAGAGGGGGGCTGAGCTTCGAGCAAGCAGTGACTCACATCTTCTACAGCTGATTTAAATGTGCTTCTTATTCCAGTAGACCATTTTATTTTACTTAAAAAATCCCCAAACCCTCAACAAACCAAAACCCCATAAACGGAAAAAACAGTCAGAAATTGAGAAGTCTTTTTCCTCATCAACTCTAATTTTACTCATGAATGAAGCAATTGTGGTAAAAGCTGAATGGGTGTTCCTTCTGTAGTCCAATTTCTAGAAATATTTGAGAGGCTAAAAACATCTTGGGCAACTTCTGCTTCAAAAACACATATGAAGCTCTCCTTGCTTTTACTAGGGCTTAAGCATGGAGGCATCCAAGAGCAAAATTTCAACACACAGAGAAATGTCTTGGTTTGAACATATTTCACTCTAGAGACAAGCTGTATTCATGTTTTAACATTTGTTTAAATGGATAAATAACAATAAAATATAAAAGAATATAAATTAAAAAAACCCAACAACAATAAAAACCCCAAAGCCCCCACCCAGCTCTCCTGCAATTTCACTGACCTTCTTACCTTTTTAGATAATTCAGTGATGCTAAACAATTCAGGTCTGTATGAAAACGGATTTTAAAGTTAACAAGCCTTCTCCAGTTTAAAAATCAGGCGAAGTTGAATAATACAAGTAAATACTGATAAAACAATAAACTTCCCAATTTTCAGCTGAAAACATTCATCTTTGGATTCGAACAAGTGGGCAAGTTATAAACTAGTCGCAAAGGATATAAACTTATATACTAAAGAAAACATACCTGGCTGTGAAAGAAAAGAAGTTTCCTTTGTAGTGTAGCCAACAATTCCAACTGGTTCCGAGTCAAAATGTACTATTTTAAAAGGTTTAACGTATTTCATCATTTCATTTGCTAATGGGGTTTTTCCCTTAATGTTTGCACTCAGGATTGTAAAATTGGCATTTTTAAGAAGAGGATCCAATAATCCGCTCACGCCTTCATCAAACTCATGGTTCCCCAAAGCCTGTGAAAAGCAAGAAGAAAATATAAGAACCTACCCTCCAATATTCAGTCTAAATACTCTCATAAATGATATACAAGGTATGTTTGAGAAAACAAAGTCTATGTTCTAAGGAAGAAAACCCTATCTTGTCTAAAACAGGACATTCCTGTTTCTCATGAACACAAAAATGCTGGGGGTTTTTTAGGTTTAAGTTTTTGCTTCTCAGACTCTCTTACATCAATACAGATAAGAAAGTCAAAATCTAAAACCTAAGTAAGTGTTTATAATCATATACCAGTCTAAATCCACTGGTTTTTCATCCCATAAGAAATACATCTAACAATAACCACAAAGGAAAATATGTATTTTGTGTATGGAAAATACATTGTTCAAAAAAATACCAAAGAAAACGTTAAATGCCAATGACAATATTTGTTATCTTTAATTAAAACATGCATTTTAAGAACTTGTGCTTGGACTACAGTTTTTTTAAACACATTTAATTCACATTTAGTAAGAGTTCTTGTGTGCTTTCACATGTAACAAGAAAATATAATTTTCTAGCCATCATCAATATCATTACCTAGTGGAAGCTCTAATGTTTATCAGCTAGGGAGAATCTCCACAGACAGTCCAAAGTAGGTGTGTGCACAACACTGAAGTACTAAGACTATCCCAGAAAATGAGCAGTCCAGTTTATTTATGAGCAAGGTAATACTAACAAGATGAGAATGTTTATTTGTTCTGGGTTGGTTAAGCAGACAAAAACAGACTTACCTTAAAGGACCATGGGACTTTCTCCTACCTGCCCCTTTTTCATGTTCAGCCTAAGTTGCCACATGTCCGTGCCTGCAAGTTTGGCAACAGCCAGCAAAACCTCCACAGATGGCAACTTTGCAGAAGCACAATATATGTAAGAACCTTGTAGCATATTTAGGCATTAGTGAAGGAAAAGATGTATATATAGGAACGCGGTAATAGCGTAACTTGGTACAAGTTTTCAGGTAGCAGCTGGAGCAAAGTGTGAAAGGGGTGCCAGAGCCAATGGGACAACTCTTCTAAACAAAAGTGTGCTCATTAATTTCATTCTGAAGATTAAGTGGGGAAAGTCACATTCATCATCTAAAAAGGCTTATATACCTCTCTGCTCTACTTAGATAAACAACCCCTATGTGTCTGTTCCAACTTTTATTCCCCAAACAGATTATATTAACCCTGATCATGTTCCAACCCAAGCAGGACGCTGAAAGCAGCCCAGGCAGGGAAGCTCGGTATTTCAATCAACTGATTGGCAGTGTCTTTCTTTTGGGGGAGACAAAGACTCCTGACTCCTCTGATCCCCACAGGCAGATAGTCAACGGCTCTGTGGAAAAAATCAGGATATCAGCATACTGGTAACCACTGACGCTAGTGAGAACACTACTCACACCCCAGGGAAGGAGCCAAATTTTTTGCATGCTGCTGCAGCACTTTTCCAAAAGAACCATCTAAGAAAATCCTGACTTAGGAAGACACAATTAATTCCAACTATATTCCATTTCTAACCATATGCTAACTGCAATCTAACTTGCCGTAAAAAATAAAAAATAATTTAAAAAAGAATAACACTCTAAAGAAACTCATTTTGATGCTGATTCGTGTTCTGAAAAGGCATCCATGGACTGGTAGAGCATCTCAGAATGGTAACAAGCTATTTTCTTTTGGCTGATGCATATGCCTTCTGCTCCTTCTAAATATGCAGTTAACCCCCCCCCCAAAAAGGGCTGCAAATGAAACAAGAATTTGATTTGGATGTAACTGCCATTAGCTTGTTGTGAAAAAAAACATGAACAAAAACCAACCATTTAGGAAACTTTGTTTCTCTTGGCTTTGTATCTTTCATTTGGATTATTTCATGTCCATTAGGATACAAGCTTTGATCAAAACTTTTCCCATGGTGTGGGTGGTTATAAGGTCTCTTGTTCACGAGAAATCACTGGAGGCTAATAATACAGTTTTATTTTTGATGTAGCTTCTCCTCTGGGGAGGAGGACATGGACTGTTTTGGGTTCCTGTACTCTACCTAACTACCCTTACGCCCAGAGCTCCTAGGACTCTGTACCCGTGCAATATCCCTTCACCAAATCTGGATCCATTGGCCAATGTAAGTGTAAGTCAGAAAGGGGAATATTTCAGGCACAAAATTCAGGCACCCAGCATGTGATCATACAATCCTCCTTTTCACAAGAAACCAGGCTAAAAATATTTCAAAATCAGGATACAAATTAATAGAATAATGCAACTTAAAAGCAAAACTAGAAGACTTCCATCACCCCTCCAACTACTGCCTTTGCGATACTTAATTTGGATTTTGGCGTTAATTACACCAAAATGCAAGGCTAGCGCCAAGAAAATTTGGCAGGCCATACCTAGCTAAACAGGAGAAAATAGGTTTGAGGTGATAACAGGAATAAATGAGAAAAGGGTAAACCTAAAAAAGAAAATTTGTCCCGTTTGTGGAACAAACCTCTAACGCTGCCGGGTTGCTCTAAATTCTCCTAAAACTTCTGCCCCTATCCTGTAACAACTTCTATGACTCATGTTCCCTGCTTCATCCTGTTTGTAATCCTACTCCTGTATCTCACTTCTAACCATTTCGGTAATCCCCACCCCTTCTGTTAGGGATATGACTTCCCAAATTTTGCTTAAAGAAACACTAGCTCACCCTTCTGCAGTGTGGCTCTTGCCTCTCTCCCCGTGCCCCCCCCAGCCACCAGCCCCACTCCATGGTCCCCATGGTCCACAGACAGAAGAATCGAAAAGGATGCTGCAACGCTGCCCAACATTCGGCATCTGTCCTCAGGCTCTTTGGTAGCAGAGAAAGGTGATGAAGTCCCTGTGGCTTCTCAGTCTATCCTGTCCCCTTCTATCCACTGACAATATTCAATTTACAATATGCAGCACCTCTACAGAGAGCAAGCGTTTGACTACTTCATCTAAGGCATTAGCACCCAATACAAGCCTCTGGCTATCCAGTATGGTGTGGAATTATTTTTTAATCTTAGTCTGATGAAAAAGCTCATGGGTTCTCCTAAACAGTCAGTTAGCTGCTTCCTACATAACACGTTCCTAGAACTGAGCGCTACTGATTTTTCTACACTGCTGATTTTGCCTCAAAGAATTTCTTCTTGTGATATGATCAGGAACTGTACAAGCTCCCAGACTGCCCACGAACCAGTCAAACCAGCAAACGCCAAAGCTGAGAAATGACATCCAGCAGCAAGCTTTGGGAAGAAAGGAAGGGAAAACCACCTCAAGCTATTTGTGCATTGCAAAACCTCAAAATGCTCCCCGGCTCTCAGTGAGGTTGAGTCCTGAATGCACACACTCCTCCCCGTCACCATCGGGAGGAAGAATCCTGTTAATATTAGTTTTACGACTAGGAAACCGTTCATTGGGCCATGTGAACAGGGAGCAGTATCCTTCACAGACCCGTCTGTCTGGCATAGAGCGTGTTTAGCCTAGGAGAGTGCACTGGGGCATCCCTTTCCCTTCCGTAGCTGTTCTGAGGCAGAGGGAAGAAATGGGTAAAGCCATTTTTACCTGGGAAAGTGCAGTCCTTTCCAGAGAAAGCAAAAAAGATGAAGACAGAGGATGTGACATGCACAGATTTTTCCCCTCGAGCTGTCAGTTGGGATCAGATAAACACACAGGCACTCCCAAACATAACTCTAATCCCCCTCCTCCTTTCTGGGGTTGTATGCAACGAAAATAAGCCATGATAATTCTTTATATATTAATAGGCTATTGCCCTGAGACAAAACTTTTAAGGATGTGGAGTGACATCCCCCACTCTCTGTCTCAAGTTCTTGTACCTTCCTCTCACCACTCAAGACAACCAAAAGAGACAGAGTGAAGGTGCGGGACCGGCACCGTCTCAGGGAGCTCCCTCACGGATGCGCCGTTACAGTCCCCGGGCCACTCGCACACAGCCCCGTACACCCCATCATGACCACAGCTCTGGCAGGATGGGACACAACCAGGGCGGGACTGATGAAAACTAAAAATCCTCATCCTTCGAAACAGCACTGCCAACCTGTGCCATCTGTCCCTTCCTGCAGGACCGAAGCGGGCTGGGCAGGCTGTGAGCCTTGGCCAGGGTTAACCCCTCTGTCACAGGCCAGGCTCCTTGCCTGGCTTTTGCTGGGTTCGCTTCCACGCCTCTGCCGAATCCCCTCCAACAGATCCC
>NW_009614915.1:0-510 GCF_000690535.1 Cariama cristata
TCGCGAGTTCGATCCTCGCTGGGGCCTGGGTGCGTTTTTTTAGGCGTCACTGCGTCTGCCTGCATCCATGAGTGATGGGCCCAGTTTTGCCGTGTTTTGGTGGCGGCGGACTAGAGCGTGCGTGCGGGCTTCGTGGGCTTGTTATTAATAATAGGGGAATGGTTTGGAAACAAACACTTTTGGTTAAATCTGAGTGTTGATAATATTGGTTGCTGACTTAACCCATGGCCGTGCTTCATGCTGGCAGGGATGTGGGGGGAACAATAAGCTCTTCGGGAAGCAGCATGGGGATGGCTGAGTAAATATCTGTACAGCTCACATCACAATTTCCCTGATGGGAGCTTTGGCAAAATGCTGTTAAGGGGTTTAAAAGGAACAAATTGCCCCTGAGTGGAGAATAAGCTGGACGGGATTATCTGACTCTTCACAGCTTATCAGGCAAGCCGAGCTGTTGGTTTTCTGTGCTGGAGGCTGGACAGAGGAGGGGTAATAATTCTTTGCCTTTTTTTT
>NW_009614915.1:538-1793 GCF_000690535.1 Cariama cristata
TTAGGTTATAGAAAGAGCTAGAAATCTACACATAAATCATCTTGAGCACCACACTTTAAAAACATGCATTCGTTTTTTTCAGAAATCTGCAAGGGAGCAAGGCATTTAGTTTCTAGCACTCCAAACATGACAGCAATCATTATCAACATTACGCAGGGTAATTAATACATGCACTTTGGTGAGGGGAAAGGACAACACCTGCAGCGCACATGCAGCAAGGGGCTCAAACCGTGGCAGAGCTGTTGAACAGGCAGGCAGCGGCCGGAGGCTGTGGCTCAGCGTGCCGGACAGGCGGGGGGCGGTGGCTCGGCATGCGGGAGGCTGCCACTTGACGTGTGGAGAGAGACGTGTGGGCTGCGGCATAGCACTGCAGGCCGTGTTATACCCTCCCGGCTTCTATCACAGCTTCTCTCCAGCCTCCGGTCTGTGCTAAGAGTAGATGAAAGCTGTGGTGATGCACGGGCCTGTACGAGTTGCCATTGCCGTGGTGAGAGGAGCACGAAGCTGACAGGCTGTTTCCCCCTTATGGCAGAAGTCGTGCTAGGCCATGAGGCCAAAAATCATTTGAATTTGCTGTGCTTTGGGGTTCTTGCACGTAACAGTTTGCTTGGAACGACTCCTTGATGGCAGCATTGCCTTCTCTGTCCCATCTGGGAAAATGGTGCTTGGTCCTAATCTCAGCGGACTATCATCCTAGCCAGTTTTTTGGTTAAATCGTCCGCCTAGAGTCCTTGCAATGGGTTCATGGAGCGGGTGATAAACCCATCCCTTGAGAGGATCTGTTCTCTCCAGGGCGTCTGGTCGAAGGCTGGTTGCGGTGTTCCTCTGTTGACAGGGAGCTGGGTTTTGCCGTGACCAACCAGAGCATTATCAGATCCCTGGGATACCACGGATGGTCTTCAGAAGCAGTCACGCACGTGCGTATAAAGGCTGTATGGTTTGTTTAGTCTCCCGCAGGATCATCCAGAACGCACGGGCACTGCAGCTGGGCCCGGCAGAGCCCAGTGTAATCAGTGTCTGCATTCAGGGGATGGGGCCATGACACCTTAGCTGTGGAAGGGAACATCAAGCACGTAATGCTTGGCTGCTGTGTTCCCCGCATCCATGAGCTACCATAGGAACAGGGTTCAGCTATTCCCGTTTGTCATAGCTGTATGTATGAGCTGCCACGGAGGCTTTTCTAAAACGCTGACGGGTTGCTCCGTGTGCCGTGATAGCACTGTGGCAGCGCGAGTGGGAGCCAAGCCACCCGGCG
>NW_009614915.1:1924-9663 GCF_000690535.1 Cariama cristata
GGGCGCCGCCGGGCGCCG
The DNA here is from genome assembly GCF_000690535.1 of Cariama cristata. Taxonomy (NCBI): domain Eukaryota; kingdom Metazoa; phylum Chordata; class Aves; order Cariamiformes; family Cariamidae; genus Cariama; species Cariama cristata. The sequence continues at coordinate 1,943 of NW_009614915.1, forward strand.
CTCCCGCTGGTCACCGCCCGGGGAGGGGGGCGCTGGGGACGTTGGTTCGCCCCGGCCACTGGAGCACCTGAAAACTGGGCCGAGAGCGGGCGGCGTCGGTTATAACATGCAGAAAGGAGAGGAAGCTGGGGCGAGTGAAGGGACACTCCGCCTTTCACTTCGGAACATCCGTACCTAAGATCCCCTCACCTGCGGGTGCTGCGGTTGCGGGGCTGTAACGGGCCTGACCGTCCCCAGCAGGCACTGCGAGGGGGACTGGCCTGCTGGGGGGGGCGCTCCGGGCGAAGCCTGCCCAGGCCGCTTCTGGTCAGGCAGGCGCTGCCGCCCCGAAAAAAGCCAGGGCTGCTGCACCTGCAGAGGAAGAGGCACTTCATTGTATGCCGCCTTAAATTCTGAGTTTTCAGCTGATGCGGCTGAATTTTCATTTTTCAAAGATATTTCTTTACTATTAAACTGGGCCTATTTTAAAATAGTGGACTTAAAAGAAGAGTCTTTTACAATTGTTCTGCGGTCATATTATACATAGCAGACTGGGTGACTTGCTGTTACAGCTGACCCCACAGAAACCTGCAGAGGCAGGGACCAGCAGGGCATGCCGGGCCCTCCGTGAACGTGGCTGCGCCATGCCCAGGGCTCGGGTAGTTACTCCTGATGGCACTGCTCCATGCCTTTCTGGGGGACCTGTCTGTTAGCACTGCTCGGTGGCAAAAGCAATCGGTACCACCTCCTCTGCTCACATTCATGCACATGCTTGAGTGGAAAGCAGGAGATGCGCCCAGGCCTCTTCTGAGCTGATTTTCCCTGCCTTCTCCATCCCTCATGGGACACCAATATACCATTCCCTGATCCCAGCCAAGGAGTGACCCCCAAATTTCCTCCATCCTCTACAAGGGATGTCATCCGCGCTCCATTTCTTGCTATAAAGAAAGCTTTGTTAGTAGCTGTTGTTACTGAAGGTGAGAAACATGTCAAAGCTTTGCTCAAAAAAGTTGAGGTGACCTTCACTGGGTCCAGTGATACAGTTATTGGTGATACCATCAGAAAATGTCTTCATAGTTTGTTTCTCCAAACTGTGGTAAGGGACCTGGACAGTACTAATTGTGTTTTCATTTTGGACCGCTAGCAGAGCCCTGGAGAATTATCACAGCGTCTGGAAAGACAGATGCCTTGCTATCACTGTAAGGCATTCTGAAATCATCTCAGGGATATTTCTCCTTGTCATGTTTTTTCCAGGAAATGTATCTTGCTCAGTTCAACAGCAGGAGGCCTTGCACAGGAAGAGGCTGTTTTCTTCATGAGTCTACTATTTTTCTTTCCAGATACATAACAAAAATTGACGTAGCTAAGCATATTGTACTGCAGTGTGATACCATTTTTGACAATGGTTTAGCCAACAGAGGAAAAATGAAATATAAACTCTTTCAATATTCCACATGCATTAATATTGTACAGATTCTGCCAAAACATCATAAATTTCTAAAAAACCCAAACAACCTCTTTCCCACAAAACTCCAAGCACTTTCAAAATCTAAGATTAAGAAAGAATATTTCCATTTGTTTAGTCCAAAAAGAAATAAAGAAACTCTGACTTGTATTTCTGAACTTTCTGCAAGTACTTAAAGTTTGATGACTTTAGATTTGTGCCAGCGAGGTAAAGCCAAAAAGTGAAAGTTGAGACTTTTTTTCTTCTTGATGCAAATACAGCCATCAAGAAAGTCTTCATTGAACAGTGTAAATGTTTACTTGTGATAACCTAAGGTGTTAATGGTAACACCAAAAAGAAAAATGTGTTTGTCTTCTAAAGATACCATTTTTAGTCAGGCATTGCTCTTTTAATTCTTTTCTTCTGGTTGCTTAAACAACACAAAATTCCTTGTGTGTGACAAACTATCATGCTCTTAGTCAGGCTCTTCCAGGATGTTTCACACTTTGATGCCTGACTACTTATTTTTACAAGTTTATGGTCCTGTTACTTTGTGTAGCATTCCTTTCGTAGGGTGTCGTTAGCAAATTTGCAACAATTGTTTGAAGATGGGTAGAAAGAAGTCTGAACACCATGATCACCAGTTGTAGTACTGATCCAGTCCACTATATCCTGACCTCCAGACCGAGCTATCTCCTTGCCCGTTTTCCTCCTCTGTCAAGAAATATCTCCCTTTTAAAAGAAAGTAATTAAAATACTGCTGTTCAAAACCAAATGCAGGCCAGATGCATCCCCAGATGAAGTGGGAGCTCAATGCATTAGGACGTTGAATGATGATGCAAGGCAATCTTCACAGGGGAGTAACAGTAGGTAAATCTGTGCTTACTGGTATTCTTGGCAAAAGACCATATTTCTAAGCCAGTTAGCTACGGATGGAGGGACAACTAATGAACCCATTTGGCTTCTGGTATGGATATTATTTACTGTGATGTTAGCATATGAATAAGGAGGCTTAAAAAGAACAGGGGCCTCTTTGTAATGAGAAAGTGCAGATGAATTAAATCCTTCAGTGTTTGCCAGGAGAGTGACTATTGTGTTCTAAAGAAAAATAGTGTTTTCTATATTTTCAGGGAATCTTTCCTAACACTTGAAGAATAGAAGAAAAGCAATCAGAAATATCTTATTGCAACTCCCCAAGATATTTAACTAACTGTGCAATATGTGATACTAACCTTGCTTACATTTTAATATTGATACCTGTCTATAGGTTTTGATGGTGCACTTGGGTAGAGAGGTGTTGCCTACGATAAAATATGGCCTTTTTTCCATGCACTTTATAATCTAGTGATGGGAACACCAGGTCCTGGCAGTACAGAATCTAGTCACAGCACCATAGGTTTGAATATAATGACGTGCATAGAGCAGTAGAGGGGAGAGTCCTTTAAAAATCTTGTGTGAGTGTAATTTATCACGACTTGGGAATGGATGAAAAAGAGCAAGAGAGCTTGAGTTTAGAAAGGATGAAGCACTGTTCTTTTAGAATCTACGTATCTTATGTATAAACAAAATATCCCTGCTGATATCACTAAACTCAGTGGATTCTTCAGATTATTATAATATTTCTGACTTTCAGGTGACCAAAAGTTACTATGCAAGCAGAACTAGGCTTCAGGACAAGGTGAAACTTAAATAAAATTTAGAAATGCAACCTTGAAGTGTTAGGAAAAATAAAAAGATAATTCAGCTTTCTTGCCTGTGTCTCTAGGACTGGTTCTGTAAATTTATCCAGTTCCAGCTTACCTTAATATGAACATAAACTAATCAGCAGACTGTAAATGGAGAACTTTTACTATAAAATAAGGCTGGTATCAACTGTGTTAACCTCTATTCAAAGCAGAGAGGCTGTTCTGCTGACAACAGAGCAGGCAGAACACTACTGAATGCTGCATGAATCTGACTGCTCATCCGCATATATCTGATTACCTCTCAGACAGACCCTGTGCATAGGCTTCTCACAAGTAAAGCACATTCATTCCTTCTGAAGATAAACAGAGGAGTTGTTCCTTTTGGTCACCAAGTTACAGACTATTTTTGGACAAGAATGCTGTTGCTTGCAGTGCCCCTGCTGTATCTGTGAGACTTGCTAATGACCATCGTGCCTGTACATGTAAAGAGTCTCAAATCACAACACGTTCCCTCCTGAAAAGAGGCTACGAATATGTCTGCTCATTCCCTTCAGAGGACTGCTACTGTTGATTGCATCACCACAGCAAGAACTTTAATCCATACCAAAAGCCATTTGTAATAGAAATTAGTAAAGAACAAACCCACAAAGATGAGTATTTCTCACTGCATGTAGCAGCTGTGTAGAGACAGCTGTCTCTACCAACATGCTAGTGTTTTTTTAGATTGATAAAACACAGCATGAAAAGCCATACAGTTGAACTACGCAGTAAAGAGACTATAATTTAAACATGACCACATCCTTCTGTAGAGGCTTCCTCAAGACAAGGATGTAGAGTTTCTATGCTTAATTTACATTGAAAGCACTGTGTGTTTTTTAAAACAAAGTAAATAACAAGCAAAAGCTTAAATGTAAGACATGGGAGTGTAATCCATGAGAGACCTTCCTTGTAGATTAGCAATTCTTCACTTATTTATAACTTTTTAAGAATTGAGTAATATAAGTATCACATTTTGTTTGAGCTTGTCATTTTAGAATTATCTGTGTAAGAACTTGGGATGTACATGTTTAATTTGCAGCAAGGTACTTGCAGTTACTACTTGTAACTTGTTTTATTCTAGAAGCTAGACGAAAAAAATCCCCAGGAACTGACTATGTTAAGAGTATCTATCATACTTGCAGAAGTCGTCTTCCATGAAGACGACCGATAATTGGAAGAGTAAAACCAGATTATATTCAATATGTAAGTTTTTTTAAAATCTTGGATTTGCAAATAAACAGCCGTATTTGCATCCAGCTGTCATTCTGGGAGTTATTTGTATTATAGATTTTTGACTGCTTTTTGATCATTACTTAGTTAAACTGTAAATTTATTTAGTGAATCTCAAAGAATTTTGCTTTCTCGTGCAGAGAGTCCTGCCTTTGGTAACATACCCTTCCAGTCAGCAGGCTATGAGAAAGCTCTCCCTGCTTCTTTTATGTTTTGAACAGAAGGTTTTTTCACTACAATTTTTACATTTTTACTTATGTTTAATGAGTTTCCTGGACTCTGCAGATCTCTTCTCCCCTGAGGCTGATGGAAATGCTGGTATATTTGGGTCCTCTTTCAATGAGTAATAGCAGCTGTTATTCAGGATAAAACTTCAAAAATGACAATCATAGTGCACGTGCAGGAGATCTCCAGGGCATTCAGATGAGTGTGTGCCAGCAGTGTTCACTTCACCTTGCAAAGAAGGGCTATTTGAGTCTACTAGATTTTTTTAACTAGCCAGGCTGGATTTATTGGGAAAAAAAGCTTGTTGAGATGTTATAATTAACTGCTTAACTGCAGGCTCCTTATCGGCAGAACAGCAGGAACAGAACTGGAAAGCGCTGTCATGACTGTTCTAAAATCACCAGATTGCCCCTTGAAAACATTTGTGCTGGGTGCTGGCCTGAGCAGTGTGTGTCTGCTGCCTGCTTTCTGGACTCAGAGGGGAAACATGACTGCTTTTTTCTCAAAAATCAGACTTTATTTCAAAGGCTCTGTGGCAACTCCTGTGTTGCCATTGACATGATTCTCAGAAGTGGTGAAATACCTGACTGAGCTGTAACTTGTCCATGTTAGGTACCAATACCTGGGAAAATCTGGAGTTCAGAAGCTTGACATCCAAGTCAGCATCCTACTCCATGGGCTGGCTTTTTCAGCCCAAAATGAGCTTCTCATGCTTTGTCTCAACTGTACCTCATGACTGGTTTTTGGAAGCTTGAGCTCACTGAGTCCAACGCACAGGCTGTGAGCCCCGCCTGGTCCTTCTGGGCTCACGCTTCCCACTTGGTGAAGCAGTTTGCTTGTTCCAGGTTTGAGCCAGGGAGAAATCGAAAATGTGGGCCTTGTGGATGATAGAGAAGTTGGTGTTTGATGGAGATCTTGAGTCCTGAGTGAGCATAGCAACAGAGATGTAACTGGAGACAGTGTGCTAGCTGTGACATGCTGCAACACCACGGCTTCTTGTTTAGCTTAAAAATGTCAGTCAGCCAATTAGTTCAGTGAAGCTTTTCAAAACATTGCCTGTGAGGTTATTATAATTAAAGTGCGAACACAAATAGCACATGTTCCAAGTTCTAAACAGCAAAGAAGAAATCTCAACACAGGGCCGAGTCTGGACCTGATAAAAACTGTGCAGATAAACCCTTGACATTAGAATCAGCGATTTTTAACGCCTTGTTTTTGCTGTGATTTTCATCTCTCTGCCCCATTCTGCATAGCTTGCTTGGCACAACAGCGTGTCTGCTCGGTTCCCCTACAGCCAGCTGACAGAAAAGCAGACTGCTGAAGTATTACAGGTGTCCCTCATAAACTGGGGGTGTTACAGTATATAGCCCCATATAGCACAGACAGGCTCTATTCCAGCTGTGCTTCAGGGATGAGGGGAACTTGCTGTGCAGCTGTGCAGAGGAATTAGTGACTGCATTCAAGCACAGCGACATCAATCATGAAGAATCAATTCTTGCTCCTCCCCTCAGAGCTGCAAAGTGCCAGGGGCCAGCTGCCCTCAAACAGAGTTGATAAACACATCTGAGGAAATGTCAGACTGGTTCAGGCAAACCTAATACTCCTAAACCACCACTGACAGCAGCCCGTATCTCATCCAGCCCTCAGTGATGCTGCTATAACACTCAAGCCTCTGATCCAGCATGTCTTTTATCCACTCCTCCATCCTTTCCTGGGCTTTCCACACACCCTTGCTCTCTTGGCTTCATGCTGCTTTGACCCTTCATTTGCATTTATCTCTTACTGTTCTAATCTGCTTTTTGAAAGCCGGTCTTTAATTTATATCTCTTTGTTGCTTTATCCCACCACAAAAGCCCTTAGATATGCTTTTTCAACACACTCTTATAGACAAGTTCAATCTTTTTTTAAAAAAAATGCCCCCCTCCCGATAGATTTTCCTGTGATGATTTTTCAGTTTCGTTTTTTTGCAAGACATTTATATCCCACTGCTCCAGCCTTTCCAATGTCTTTAATATTCAGCTTGGTTTTTCTGGTTCCTCAGGGGTTCTATTTCCTTCTGGCTAAGAAAGAGAATCTAGGTGAAGATGTAATGCAGCTGGACAATTAGACACTAAAAATAGTTTGCTAAAGGTCTGGGTAATACAGAGACCTCTGTAAATATCAGATTTGCAGACGATGTGGATTCAGGCTGAGTAGTTTGCTTAATCCTCAATGCTCTGCTAAACAATTTACCAAGGCTGCTTTTTAATAAACCTTCCTGAACCAACTATATTCTCCTGCTGTCAACAACCCCCAAATTTGTAAATACAGTTGCCCACCATGGTCTGCAGAGTTTAAATTAGAAATAAAATCCTAAAATAAGATTATGGTGACATCTATATTGTTTTGTCTCATAATTGCTTAAGTCAAAAGGACATCAGCATCAGTTATTTAGTGGCAGTTGAATTAAAGTCATGTAGCTGAGTAGGTAAAATTAAAGTCCAGTGGGACTGAGGTACTAGAATGTGAGACCTACTTCGTTCAGCTATACCTCTTGGTTCAGTGTATTTCATTCAAATGAAAGCAATGTCAATTCACTTATACTTCATGCTCTGTGGCAGCATCCTTAGCCAGTATTTTACTCATACCTACCTCAAAACTTCCACTGACTTCATCCTGAAGGAATGTTGGCTAGATGCTAAGTAAGGACTTCAGCACATGGCTCTCAGTGATGACAAGTCCATCAGTCCATATGTAAAAAGTGTATGGATAGAAGGAACTGTATTGACGCTGAATGTCACTGAAGTGCAAGACTAAGAGCAGGAGTTACACCATAAGTAAGTTCTGCACAAGCTTGATTTTTAAGGGTAAGTTAAAAGTTACTGCTTTTAACCTGTAACATCAGAGTGGAAAGTTACTAAGTTCTGTTCTAGACAGGGTGCTCATCTTTGGTTATCACAGGTCTGAATTTCTGAGCTATGGTTTTGTCAAAGCTGCAGACAACTTCTAAAATTGTTTGGATTCCTAAAGATCTCAAATAAAAATTATTTAATCAGTTAAACTGTTGTCTTCTGAGTAAATCAAGATTATTATATGATTTTTAACTAATTCGTTACCTTCCCATGCACAATCATTCCTGC
>NW_009614915.1:9694-13520 GCF_000690535.1 Cariama cristata
ATTGCCTCTCAACTTTCTGTAATTTTTAGGTGTGTCCAAAAAACCCCCCAAATCCCCCAGAACATTTCTTTGCCTCCCTTTTCTGATCCTACAATATGAAATTGTGTTTTCTAATGCTAGCCAGTAGTTTTTGTCCTGAAAGAAGCATGAGAAGATTTCTAATATATTGGAGTTAGCACCAAAGAGTTCTGTGACAGCAGAGAGTGATGGTGAGAATACAGGGAAAAGGAAACCTTGCAGACACTGTTTGCCCAAAGCAGGTTTTGCTTTTTCCTGAGGCTTCCAGAGCACAATAACAATGCAACATGCCAGCTAATGCAAAGGATGATCAGACCTAATATCTTGATAAGGCTTACCTATTGAAAAATTAGTGAAGGATATATTTACACTGATTTTTAGGTGCATTCCAAATTATTATCTGTGACAATAAAATTATTAACAGTTAAGTTTTAAAAAGCCAGTCAACTAATTAGTTCAGGAGAACTATTCAAAACAGTGTCCTTGAGGTTGTTATAATTAAATTCCTAATATACAGAGCCTATATTTCAAACTTAAATTGTAGTGTAGCTTGCTCCACACAAATTGGCAAATGCCAGGACCTTGCAATATTGTAAAGAGTAGACCAGAGCCCCTCATCCTAAAGTTGATGAAAGAATTCATTGAAATTGTAGTCAATCACAAGAGGCAGCTGAGGCTGGGTGGAAAAAGAGAAGTGCGTGCTACAGAGGAACAACCGATTAGTCTGTTGAATCCAGAGATCAGGCACACATTCACACTAGCAAATTTCTGAGCTGCAAGTCATCCCTAATGAGGTCTCAGCAGTGATATCATCAATAGTGAACTCTGTAGTGCCTCAGGGGCTGCATCTCTCTATTATCTTGACGTTCAGTTAGTACACAGCACGGTGCGGAAAAAAAGCTACTCGTCCCCTTTATCAGCTTAACCTGTAGTACAAACACTCCCAAACTCTTTCTACATTAGCATTTCTGTCATTGCTAGCAATGAATGAGAGAGGAGACACTGAAGATTTCTTCAGAATGCTGGAAGTGGACAGAACCAGATGCTTCTTTATCCCTTTCCCCTTGACCTCTTGACTGCTTTCTAATATTTTGCTTCTGAGATACTGCCTCTTCTACTGCAGTTCCTTTCTAGCTAAGAATAGCTTTGGCTGGATGATAACTTGGCACAGCAGTTTTAGACTCCTGTCATTACTCTTCTTTCCCTCCAAGCCCCACAGAACAAATGATATTTTATGTCAGGTTGTTTTGCTAATGTAGGTGGTACTACTTTGATGGGGGATGCAGAAGCAAATTTGGTAAAACACCTTGCTGTTGACTCAAAGGTAATGAATATGTGCTATAGTTTGAACTTGTGATGAACATTCCTCCCTTCCCTGCACTCCAACCCTCATCAAGCTGAGAGCAGGAATCTAAGAAGCCAAAGATGTCGTAACATTTGCTGTTTGACATGGGGCAATCCCCTGCCATTACAACTTTGTCTTAACTCGTTAATTGCAGGCATTCTGCCTTTGCACTGTTTGCCTTTGGATGAAATCTCACCCCTTTTTTTGAGTGTCCTCTGTAGACAAGCCCTTAGGTGACTCTTGCTAATAACTTAATTTCTGTGACACCACAAAGGCTGCAAGCAGGACCTATAGATCAGTTTCTACTTGAACTTAAATCAGATAAGGTAAGTTATAATTTAAAACCCTCCTGAGGGAGAGATTAGTCTTGCACGGTCTGGTAGCTGTCCCTGACCTTGCTTATTGAAAGAAAATGACCCATAGGAAGGCTGATAAAAAAAGAAGGATTTTAGTCACAGCATATTTATTATTAAAGATGTATTTTAACTTCATGGTAAGAATAGAACCTATTACTTGATTCCCTGTTTTTAAAGACAAGAAAAAGAATGGTTTTAACTGCTTTTATTAGTAAAGGACTATTATTATATATTAATAAAGAAGCCTAGAACAGATTAGGAAACATGTATAAAAATATAGTGGACTACCTCCAGATGTAATACAGGGCTTAGGCACATGTGATCCAATCCAGTGTGATCCAATTAACTATGGCAGCCTGTCAGCTACAGTTACTATAGGGGACTGCATGTATGCCTCAATTGCTCAGTTAATTGCTCAGTTCATGTATTTCAGTTGATGAAGATCAGTAACTTAGGAACATAATAATAAGTAACATTGATACCCCTTGTAAACAAATGTATATCTCTTTGTAAACAAATGTATGTGTGCAAAATAATGTACATTGTGTATTCAAAAAATCTCTTCGTTCTTCCCAAATTATCTATTTTATGGGAATTTCATGTATATCAAAATTTAGGACTTGTAGTTAATGACCTGAAAGTATCAATTCAGTCACTGTGAATTAGTATAAATATATTTCTGTACAATCTGTGAATCAGTGAATATTTTTATAAAGCTGTAGATACTTCAAATTAAAAACAGTAAAGACCAGCTGGATGAATTTATATGGGCATGTGCCTTTTCCATCTGGGAATAAGTGTTACCAGACATTTATCATGGGGCCGGTACAACCAAATTGAATTTGTTTGCTGTACCTCAAGGATATGAGACAGGTATTTGTGTCCTTCCTTTCTATTGACATGCTGACCAAGGTGCTTTTTGAGATGCCCTCTGCAAGTGGCGTTTTTTTCTACCTGCCAAAGTCATAAGATCTTCAGGCCAAAGGGTACCAGGGAAGAGAAACTCAAGCATAGCGAGATGCCACAGTGATGCAGCACAATATTAATCACTGTTTCCTAGGAATATGGTTTATAGATTGAGATAAAACTGCTAATTGCATTGAGAGTCGCTGACAGTCAGGGTCACTGGAACTCAGTCGTGGCTACTTCCCTCTGCCCTGACAGCACCAGCCACCTTGCATAGGCAGAGAACTGGCTCAGTGGCGGGTCTCCTGCAGAGATGTTTCAGTGCTTCCAGACTAACCATCTGCCTCAAGCTCCATCAGTTTGTCCTGTGGTAAGTGCAGGTGTGGGCTGGCACACTTCCTCCACAGGGCTGCTCTCGCTGCTGGCTAGAAATCACCCCTTCTCATTACAGGTGTGCTGAGAACAGAAGCTCCACACTGTGAAAGATTTCAGTATTTCAAAAGCTGGCACAATTTCAAACTGGAATGAGAAGACTATTGACTCTTCTTTGAGCAGGCCTTTTCCGCAGCTGACAGGCTTATTTTTATGGTGATATAATAGAGGCCATGTTCCCTGACTTTGCTTGTGGAGAAAGTTGTCTGAGACTGCAACAACTTCACTAAACTGAACATCCATTTCCTCTACTACCTTCCTCCAGCCAAAAAGGCAAGTTATTCTGAAAAGCCAAGTTATTCACTTGGAAAGAGGTTAGCTTGGTTTAACACACTTCATTTTGATAAATACAAACTGGCTGTTTCTCATCATGTTTATGTCTCTAGATGCTTATACACAGATTGTTTCAGATTTTCTTGCGGTATCTTTCCAGGTATTAAGCTGACTAGCCAACAATTTTCCAGCTTCTCCTTTTCCCTTTCTGTGGAAGAGCACTATAGTTGTTCTCATCAATCCTCTGTGTGTCCTCAAGGTAGCTCAGATTGTTTCAATGATTTCTTAATCTTCTAAGGTGAATTTCCACAGACTCTGTTATCATGCACACATGTCTCAGCTAAATATTTGCTATCTGTTCTCTCTTAATTCTAGCTGGTGTTCCAGACCACTGAAATGTGTTAAGAATCTGGTCACAGCTACTCTTTTTATGAAGGCTCAGGCACTGAACACTTTGTCCTTTTACATTCCTTCATACATTTTTCACCATTCCTGC
>NW_009614915.1:13551-32525 GCF_000690535.1 Cariama cristata
CTGCTTAAGACCAGTGCAATGCTCTCCATCTTTTATGCTGAATGTCTTTATAAAAGTTTTTCTTACTGCCTTTTACGTCCTTTGCTGGGTGCAGCTCATTTCGTACCTCAGATTTTCTGATGTTATCCACAAATAACTTTAAGTTGTGTTCAGTAAGCGTCCATGTTTCCATTTTTAAATGATTAATTTTTGATTTTTAGGTCATTAGCAAGCTTTTGATGTTCCTGATATTGAGCATTTACAATACTTCTTATCTCTTCTCTGCAGAGGGATAACCTGCTATTGTTTCAATATAGAATACTGCTGTATTCTATTCCAAAAATGTCAAAAGGATATTTCAACACTGGCTGAACTTTTGTCCAGTTTTATTCTATAAATTTTATTCTATAAAAAAGAAATCATAGCAAATCAATCCCATTTCAGAAGAATGTGGATCTTGACAGATAAGAGTAAAATAAGATTTCATCAAAATTTTTGCAGCCAACTGCTATTTTAATAACAGTGTTTCAAAAATGGACAATATCCACAGGAACAGGAGAAAAGAAAGAGGAAATAAAAGTGGTCTGAATATATCTAACATGGCAAGAACATCAGATAATGCTCCATTAAGCAATGCTATTGAAGACTTACTGGCAAGAGAGATCTGGCAAAGAAAGCCCTTCTTGTCTTCTGCAGGATAAAAGTGCATGTGGGAGATCCATATCAAGGGACAAGCATGCTGTCCTAAAGGCCATTTCCATAGGCAATGCAGATCATTAGGACTGTGGTACCAGATGGCAGAACTGTAAAATCTTTTCTATATGCCCTAGCTATCCCTGATAATCTGCCAAGCCTGGTTTATAGGTGAACTGTGTACTTTTTTCCCGGACAACTCAGGTTTTTTGTTTCTAGCTAAGTGGTGAATTTTCTTGGGTGAAGAAAGTCTAAGAAGCAGTCAGTCAGGGAGAACTGTCAAAATAGTGGAAAATGCTTTGTGGGAAACAGTAGAGCTTAGGCCCAATAGATGTATATCTGATTTTTACATATGGATTATCTTTGGAAATCTGTCCTGCTATTCTTTATTTCTTAACTTAAATAGACTGTAACTATAACTTACTATAATTAATCTGTGTTAGATCCCTGTTCTGGAGGCTCACTCTACTGCTGCACTCAACCACAGTGATGAAGCAGTCACAGGATCTGACTCACAGTGAACTCTGTGTCTTAATTTGGCATGGCAGAGCGTTTGCTCATTTGCTTTCCTCTGGGTTTGTGGAGCCCCACAGTCCAAGCTGTCCTCAGCCCCAAGAGCTGTGCTGACTCCCTAGCTAGGTTAAGGACATCCTCCCACAGACCACCTCCATCCCCACCTTCATAGATACTCTGATTAATAACTGCATCTTTCAAAGACCAGAGAAGTTTCATTAAATTTTGTACATCTTTGTAAAACCTCTTTTAAATTCAAACCATTTTGCTAGTAGATACAGTGCATGAGATGTACAGCTCTAAAGACAGCCCATGGCCAAAACCTGAAAAATCACCTCTAAGTATTGGTGTCTTATTTGAGAGAACTTCGAATTGTAGTACGAGTCTTCCACAAATTAGAGCCTTCCTACTCCTTTGGCTAACTCCAGAAATTTGTTTCAAACTGATTTCCCTGAGGTTTTTTTTTCTCTCCACTCTGCCACTTCCAGTTCTCTGTGATGGTTACAGCAGATAAGCATCATTAGCAAATCAGTCATGTTTGGCAGGCTTCATTCTCCTGCTAGGGCAGAGTTATGTTGTCGTCAATAGTCTGTCAGTCTTCTCAGATTTCACAGCAGACACTGAGGCACAGTGTTCAGCTCTTCTAAATGAATTACGTGATCTAGCTGGATCCAGTCTTCTTGGAAGAGCAGACCCTATGGCTCATTTTGGTGGCTGGGGAGTGGAATGCCACCAACTCACTCTGCTGACACTATCTCAGCCCTGGAGGTGACAGAAGAAAATGGAATATATATGTGCACTTGTGCTGTGCAGCTTGGCAGGACAGGATGGTGTCAAGATCCCGGGGCAGGGCGCTCTGGAAAGCTATGGCAATTGAGGAGACACCCCTGAGCAGGCTCAGTTGGGTTAGTTCTCCTTACAGGCTGTGCACAGTCCATGAGCCAAAGGCTGAGCTCTTCTGATGTAATTGGAAGTATAGAGTAACAAACATAAGTAAGGTTATAGCCATATGGAGAGTTGATGAAGTCAGACTGAGTATATTGGTTTATACAGCTCAGACTGTCAGAGGAACACTGCATGACTGACACAAAGCAAAGGAATTTTTTTTTGTGGATAATCAGTTGTTTGATAAAAAATAAATACTGCCAAACTGCACAATACACCTCACAAGGAATATATTATGTTGCTAGCATTAGTTACAATGAACCTTTCTTAACAACTGAAAATACTTGCATGACTGAGATGTGATTAATGATGGGCAGTTCTGCTGATTCTCATGAGTTTATGTGTTGTGGCTTGTATCTCTGTAAATACAGAAGTAGTAGAGAAGAGATGTTCTCAGCCAGCCTGATGTGGTAATCGGTACATAGCAAATTGCATTGATGTGGTGATAGGTACATAGCTTTTGCAGTTATAATAAGGCATTCCAGGACTCATGTTATGATAGATATTGTCACTTCTGAGGGCATTTGTTTTTTATTCAGACACTCAGCTTTGCCTCCTGCTTTGCAAATGCAGGTGAGGCAGACTGACATTCGACACAGCCCATGGTCTGGTGTGCCTTAGCTCTGAATTTCAAACCAGCTGTGTCTTAGCTCACTGCTCAAAGCAGCTGATAATATCAGACTGCCTTATAGTTTAGGCCAGATGGGACTCAGCTGAGTTTCTTAGAACAGCTGGCATCTCAATTGAAATAATTCTTGCAGCTAATCAGAAAAAACTTGAATGATCAAATCAAAAAATAAATACAGGAAGAAATCTGAAGCCTTTTGCTTTTCTCTGACTGGAGTGTATTTGCTTTTCTGAGCTACTTCAGATTGATTGGTCTTTTTTTATTATACTGCACCCCAACCCCACTATGTGTTAAAATATTTAGCTAGTGCAGAAGATATAAAGGTTATTACACTGTAAGGGCTTAAGAAAAATACCAAGGCTGCCTGCTGAAAGATTCTGTCTGATTGCCAGAGTGACAGATTGTGGAAGCAAAGCTAAGTTAGGGGTTAACATGAGAGAAATGTGGGCATAAAAAGTAAGGTATTGAAGGAAAGGAAAAGGATGTTTACATGACCTTTGAGAATAGTGCATTAATGAAAACATTAATTGTGCCTGAGTTTTGTTTTAGCTCAATATCTAGAGCTTATGCTGAAGCTGGTCAGAATCATCTGGTTCTGTGAGTAATGCTCAGTCTTGATTTAAGTAATATAAAGTCTCACTGCTCTTGATAAATTTCTGCTTTTGTAGATTGTTGACTTTGCTTGTAGTTATGCTTGCTTATTTTCTAGGAGAATTTAGCTATGGCTGCTAATACTGTTCAATTAAATGCTGTGAAATTATTTGTGTGCCTCTGTCAAAAACTGCCTTGTGCTGACACTGAAATGCTCTTCCCAGGCTCCAGTCAGTCTCCACTCTCTGGTGGCTGGGCATCCTCAGCTAATTGTGATGGTACTCTGATATCCCTGGGCTGTGACTGGACATTAGCAAAATGAAGGTAAGGGGTTTGGATGTGGTTAGATTAAATACAATGGGCAGAATATGCCACGTAATAACATTTCTGATAAAAATATTGGAGTGTGGGGTCTCCACTGGCTATTGAAAATCAGCTGCAGAAAACATGAACAACATGGATTCTGCCTCTTTCTGACTGGAGCCCATCAGTTCTCCATAGATCTATATTGTTCATCAAAATAAAGTCCTCCATGCTGTGCAAGTAGTATGTAATGAAACCATAACAGTTCTATTACGGATACAGGTATTTAATTTTGTGAATGAAATGTACTATGTCCTTGCTTACAAATTTCAAAGTCTACTTGCACTTAAAAAAGTACATATAATGAGTTTCAAATCTGATGCCGCTGCTGCCAGTCAACTTGGTGCTGGATTCATTGTTCTCATGTGCTAAGAGAAGGGAACAAGGAATAACGACTGACCTCCAAAATATCCTTCATGATTTGTATTTCTACCCTGTATCCTCTTGGTTATCACTAAATTTCACAGGGGAAAAAAAAAAAGGCTTCAAATGGATATTGTTACTTGAAAAGAATCAAACCACTTAGGATTATCTGACTTGGTTGTTTTTCTGTCACTTTAGAACTTCTACAGCTGATTTTTTATTTTGTAGCTCTTATTAGCTGATTAGCCTTGATCACGTTGGAAAGCAGTGTGAGATTTTTGTCCACTGAGCATGTCTTCAAGTTTTTGGTTCTTTTTTATGTATAACACAAGCTGATAAGAACTGCAGTTGAAAGGAAGGAAAATGATGACTGCAGAATAAAAATTTGTTCTTTAGATTCTCTTTGCAGCACAAGCTGAAATAATTTTGAGAAAGCATTTAAAGAGAAATGAAATAGGAATGGGGAAAATATTTTATCCTAAAGTTCTTTTTGACACAAATGCAAAAACAAGGAAGAAAACTTGTTTATAAGTTAGAAATTCAGGTTTCTTTCTACTATGCTTTTCCTGTGTTTTTTTTTTTTCAATCAAAAATATCAAGGAAATAATGCTCAGCAACTGAATCATAGAATTGTTATGGTTGGAAGACACCTTAAAGATCATCAAGTCCAACCTTCTACCCAACGCCACCATGCTCACTAAACCCACTAAACCATGTCTCGAGGCGCCACATCTAAACGTTTTTTGAACACCTCCAGGGATGGTGAGTTCACCACCTCCCTGGGGACCCTGTTCCAATGCTTTGAAAGGGGAGGACTTGCTTGTCCTGTTTTAAAACAGTGGGTTTTTTGTGTTGCCTGTGGTTGCAACATGTCCCCTCAAACACATAAACGGGGAGTTGAGGAAAACGGTCTAATCCTTGTTTTCACTGTTAAAGGCCCAACATTCCTCCCCATGGAGGAAATGCTGAAAAGTTTCCCCCAGTGGGGACAAGAGTACCTTACATCTTGATATGTTCAAAGTGGTAACAATATCTAATACCTTATTTTTATTTGTTGTGGGAAAATGTTACTCCCCAGTATTGTCTTTCATGTTTTACTTATATATTTTAAAAAGGCATCAAATAATTTTTTTCTCTTTGGAAATGAGTATAAAAAGCCTGTACTATCTGCATCAAAATTACAACTGTTTACCTGGCTTTTCCTACCCTCTTTCAACATGCATTAAGCGGACTGAAGTATGCGTGCTGGGCCTGCATTCTTGTTAGATATCTCTAGGTAAACAAAGTCAGGTAAGTTTAGCATTTGGTTAAGATGTACTTAAAGAATATGTAGGATACTGCTAAAACTTTACTAATGTTGTAGTTTTTTCTCTAATCAGTGTAACATCAGTTCTGCAGAATACTGATAGAAGCTAGGTGATGTCAGTAATGGCAGGCTCCAGATAAGCACAAAGACTCTACCTCTCCTGCCCTAAGAAAAGAGCCATTAGCTTGATGTGTGGGCCCATTTCTAATTTGTGTAATTCTGTCCTACTTATCTCCACTTCACACAATTTCAATGGATCATGGTGTCGTTTTCCCTACCAGGTAATACTTTGTGGAGTGGCACTGTGAGGTATTAAACGGGCTGTTGCCTTCCATCTCTGTGGGAGCAACATGCTGGTTACATGAAGTTACTTCTGAATTTAAAAAGTGCACTGGAATAATTTGGGAGTGTAAAACTTTCAAGCATTATCAGTATTTTTGCAGCTTATTGGACTTTGACATCTTTGATGCAATTATGTTTATTTACAAAAGATACCTACAAAACAGTGTTTCTCTGAATTAGTCTTTGCTCTTAGTTCCTAGTTATTCAAATAGCACTTTGTCCCAAAACTTTGTTTCTAGACTTTCTAGGCTTTTTCCAGGGTGATATTTCATAAGTTTATTTTTCTGCTGCATTCTGTAACAACATTGTTGTTCCTTCTTTTGAATTCCCCTACTTCTCCAGCCTCTGCTAAAGCAATATGCAGAAGCTGTTCTGCATAACTCCAATTACTGACCAAACTTCTTTAGGCAATGATATGTCTGTTTTTTTTGTTTTTAAGATAATGATTTTTTCCTTAGATTTATCCCAAATGATGGACGACTCTTATATTTCTCATTTTTCTTGAGGCTAGTTATAGTCTGTACCGTATCCCGGGGGTGGGGGGATGGAGTGTGCTGTAAAATGCAAGATACTAATTTTTTCTCTGCTGGTTTTTTAGATATGGCTAAATTGATGCAAGCAAGCAATACTCTTCCTTTCCATCTGCTCCCGTACCCTTTCCTCCCCCCTCCCTTACTAACACTAGGCTTCTTCCTCGGCAGCCTGTAAGCTTAGTTCACTTCTTCGTGGCTGTGAGCGACTTCAGGTACTCAGACAGTGAAAGCACTGCATAGCCTTCCAGATAGCCTGCACGTATACTCGCCAATCAAGCTGTGGTAGAGCTGGTATTTTCAATATTGTCAGCAAATGCTGGGCACTACTTCTTGACTGAGAGAGAGTTAAATTGTTCCCCAGCTCCACAAGCTGTTGCAAAACCAACTTCTGACCTGCCGCTGCTCTGCATGTGGAAGTCTTACCAGTGTGAATAAGGTTGAGGTATGTGAGCCTAAGAAACAGTACTAAGCCTTATAAGGGAGGCTGTGTATCTCTAAAGTACATAAAAGTAGCCTAAAATGTTTTGAAGACCTATCTGTAACCTAACAGCTCATCTGTATTAATATTCGTCAGGAGCTGAAGCCATTTTCCTGTGGACTTTATGCAGCGTGTTAGGGAAGCTTAGCCTGTGCAAGCAGCTAGGCTGTAGTGAACTATGGGCCATCAAAAAGATTTAAGTTGCTTTAAATAGACTTGTAGGAATCTGAAATACTTTAATCGCCTAGCTCGCAGCAAAGCATTTGCAGTGTCTGGATTTATTTATATTCTCCTCACATCCTCTGGAGCAAGAGATAAGGGCTGATAACATTTCCTTCTACCTCACTAACTTTCTGTAATTACTGTACAAAGGTTTCTGCACATGTCCCCGGACTTAAAGCATGGTGACAGGGCTGCCTGTGCAGAATAGAGGATCTGTTTACTAGAGTAAATAGGAAGTGAAGAGTCAGGATTAGATACATATTTTATGAATAAGCAATATGTGGAAAACAATTATTGTTGTGAAAGAGTAGGTGGTTCATTAATTTTAAAGTCAAGGAATTTGAAATTATCCACTAGCTACAGCACGGTAGGTTTGCCCTGGCCTTGGACAAGGGTAATAGCAAGGTGGAAAACTCCTTGCCATAAGGAAGGAGGTAATGTATATCATAGACATTACATAATAATGACATATTTAGTATCCACTCCTTAAATCTTGTTTTGGGTATTTCAGTGGCCTTTTTGACATCCCAGCTCAGTTGCTTTCATCATTGCCATGATTTGAACTTGAACTGCATGTTTGCCTGATACAGGAATTGGTTGGATGAAGCTCTGAACAACCCAGATTCAGGGTCCCCAATGTCTGAACGCCTCAGTTAAACACACACTGCCCTGCATTTCCTGCTCCCCAACGCTGACTGATGGATTTAGCAACAGGCAGACATGGATGAGGAGCTCTTTGTTAGGGCACTAATAGGCCTTACAGGCTCCAGCCTGCCCAATTTGGGGTCTCCTGCACCCTCCTTACACCCCATGTCAGCCTCCCAGGGCTGTCGGTCCCTGCCCCAGTGATGGCGCAGCAGGGCTGGTCTCCAGCTCCCCACAGCCCTGTCCTGCCTGGCCCATGGGCCCTGCCCAGTGGGGCCTACCCATGGGCCCACAGCCCGGCCCGGCCCAGCCTTGGCCCGACCCCATCTCCAGGGTGGTGCCTGATGCTGGGGCTGGGGCTGCCCCTGGTGCCCCCAGTGTCCTGCTCCTGGCTGGGGCAGTGCCCAGGGGCCTGCCCTGCCACCCTGGGACACCCCACGCCACAGGGAGCTGCTGGCCATTGCTGCATCCTGCTGCTTCCTTTTAGTCCCTTTTCCAACTCACACCAGATTGGTTTTTCTTAATAAAATGTGAAATGCAACCTGGTATTTCTTTTTACCAGAAACGTCAAGATAAGCTCATTTGGGAATGCTCTTTCATGCCTTATATGCAGAGACATCTCCCTGTAGAATGCAAACTTTTAGATGTGGTACTTCAAGACATGGTTTAGTAGACATGGTGGCATCAGGTATACGGTTGGACTTGATGATCTTTGAGGTCTCTTCCAACCATAATGATTCTATGATTCTATGATTCTATGAAAAGCAGTTTGTCCTGCAAGGTGGGGCCCAGTCTTAACTTGCATATCCCCGTAAAATGTATTAATAGCTCATTTCAAAATTCACTCTCAGTTCATCCACATGCTGACACCCCAGTCCAGCTGGTTCCTCCACATATTCATCACTTCAGTGCTCTTTAATTCATGCTGAGTTCTTCCTTAATTTATGTAATCCACAAAAGTTTGAGTTTTTAATGCCCGAGGGGCATCGTGGAGTGAGACACAATGGGCTGTTGCTGACAGTGAGGAAACAGCTGGAGTTATTGACTGTTTTGATCTTTGGCTGATCATTTTGATCATTTGGGAGGCCACCCATGCCTGCTAGATAGCTGTCAAGTTGACAGGAGGGAGCAGATTGTGCTGCATAGAAAATTTATAATGAGATTTTTCTGCTTCTCTGCAGTTAGAAAGCTAGGACCTGTGAACACAGTTCTCCTACTAGGCAGGTTTTAGCCTTTTACAGCGGTGTATCTGCATTCCCAATATCTGCATCTTGGTCTTGAACACCCCAAAGTCTTGCAGGCTAAAGTACAGCAATGATATTTCAATTTGGATTCTGTATTTTAATGATATGCAACTCTAAGTGTAAAAAAGTCAGTAGTCAGAAGACACCTCCTACTCAAATAGCCATATTCCTGTATTCACAAGGACACAGCGGAAAAAAATGTCACCTGATTTGGCTGAATTTTCTCTACTAATTTTCAGTGATGCTTAGACACAAACAACGGTGAGTATTTTTTTACATATACATACACACATATATACATACATAATCTAACATCCTACCACCTCTGTTAAAATACTTAAAGTACATTTTTCTGATTTGTGTAAATCTGACACAATTTCATACACAGACACAGCTAGAAATGGCACTAAACTTAAGGTGAGGAACAAACAGCTTAAACACGGTATCATATCACTGATGCTGTTTGTGGACCAGCTACAGGTTTTCTTCTTTCTGCCTTTTTGCAAGGAACAACAGGTTCGCAAGGAACAAGAGTTTCGCAATGTCAAGAGTTACTCTGAGCTAGCAGGAAAGTTGTTTTTTCATCAGGGACAGTGAAGAAAAGATTGGATTTGACTGACAATGCACTTAAAGTTGTATATCATATTTCTGGCCAGTGCAGAGGTAGAGATGAAACTGTTGTGTGGATTTCATAGGTCCTTTCACTCTTCCCAAGGTGGCCTGGACGGTTCACACAGCTGATCTGGTACTCCAGATGACTGCCTCACTTTGCGCAATGTGTGTCACTCCCTCCTATATCCCAACTCATGCTAAACCTTGTTGACATAAATGTAATGGCCCAGGTTCTCTCTCTATGGGGACTCCCTGTCACATCTTAAATGAGCATGACTATTATGTCATGGCAATTTGGTATAAAAGAGGTCAGCAGCATTCAAGTTAAAATCAAAAAATTTTGCTTCTAATTTGCTTCTTTGGACTGAAGGTCATGAATTTCCACATATTTCTGTTATGGCTTCAGATTTCATGATTTGATTATAGAAGAACAAAATTTTTTGTGACATTTTATCACGTATTAATTGCAATTTGTCTTTTTCTTAGAATTTGTCAGTGTTGCAGAATTGTGTTATGATAACAGAATTTTAAAAATAGAGCAGTTAAATGCTTTTCATACAGCAATAAAAACAAATCTAGTGTTAGAAAGGATGATAGGGCCTACATTCAGCTGCTATTTGCATAGTAAACATTAATTGGCCATAAAGAAATAAAACTTTAGATACACTTGCAACAACTGGCAGGCTTGAAAAAAGGCTTCTTAGATTTCCTATATTTATTACCATTTGGCCAATATTTTTAGAATATGCAGTGCCTGAGTGCAAGATAGAGTAAGTAGTTTTTGTGTTTATCATTAACCCATTTGAAAGCTGAACATTTGTAGTGTCTGTGATTAAAAATATTGTCTTGTATATGATGTTCTGTTTCTCAGAATGGCGGAGGTTCACAGAATTAATAAAAAGAAATCAATCAAACAGCAAACATCCACTGGTCTGATACAAACCAGGACCAATAAGCTCCTCATGCAACGAAGCAGCTGTCCACATTTCTCACAGTACTTGCATGGAGTTCAGATAGCTGGGTCTTTCAATGACAAGTGAAGCTAGAATCAGCAGCAATCACTCACCTGAACCATCTGTTCTCCGTTCTATGGGAAAGGAAAAGTAAAATGGCATTGTAAAAGACCTGGTTAAACACAGTTATTGGACTTGGGTATCTGGAAGCATCCAAGGCACGTGTAGCTTTTTTATTAGTGTGAGTCTGCATTGAACTGATAGCTCTTCGTCTGGAAACTGGCATGATTCTTGGTTTTGCGTGTGTGTGTGTACGTGTGTGTGTATGTGCATTGAATCTGCAATATGTTACGCATGCAGATGATTAAGCATTTGCCAACATTTCTCAATACTGAGATTAATTTAGGACCATGAAGAAGAAAGAGGTAAATTATGGTTTAAAAGCTTCACAGGATAGCATGCACTGCTTAATGTGGTCCTCTTACTGTTTGTTCATTTGACGTAATACTGGTAGAAATTCTCAAATGTGATCTGTAATAGAGAGCAATATTACCCATATTGCTATAAAAGGTGGCTTTTTATAAGCTACTTGTTTATTCAAATTTATTAAAAAGGCCTGAACATTTCAAATGCTTCTGCATACGCATGAGCATTTAAGAGCCAGATCAGAATTCAGTCTGGCTGTTCTGATTTAGTGCATGGAATGACTAATGGGATGAAAATCAGGAAATCTGGGCTTTCTTCCACATTTTGCTGCTTGTTTGTCTAATTTTTTTAATCTGCTTGTGCCTTGGTTTCCACATCTCTAAAAAGAGGAACATTTCACGTGTCCATATTTGTAAAGTGTTTTAAGACATCAACTAAATTTGGTCCATCAATGGAAAGTTTTATCATCTCTTGTTCAGTGCCTGCTGCTCATGAACGTTTTGGAAATGGATTCACCAGATGCAGATGCACCAGTGTATTTGTGAGATTATTTCAGTTCAAGATCTAATTAGAGAACCTCAAAATATTTCTGAAGATGTTGAAAGAAAAAAATAATGTAAGATTTAACAAAGGACTAAAGTCTCAAGAGTGTAAAGAATGAACAAACCTTGAGAAATTTAACAAATTAAATACACATGATAAAGTTGACCAGTTTTGTGCCTGTTTCTCTGTCTGTAGAATGGGATTAAGGAAATCAATGGATTCCCAACAAAGCAGTGAGAACTCAATTCAGTCATAGCTACCCAGTGCGTCGAAGATGTAAATTGCTGATCATTGCTTTGGTTTTTTTTAAAGGAACAATAAGGTAGAGCTAAGGAACTGAGGCTTCCTTAAAAAAAAAAGAGTGGCTTCAAATACATGTTTACAAAAAGATTATTGGCTTATCCAGGTGATCTGTTCCCTTTGATATCCATGACAGAAATTAGGTAGACTTTTCTGAAAACAGGATCAGATTCTTTTTCTGATACATCTAAATCTATTGTCATGTTTTGGAATTCATATGGGTAACAGCTGGCAGTACTCGGACAGATTTATGGACCCTGACAACACCCGGATGTATACCAGGAGCAGCAGACAAGCAGCAAAGGCTGCAAGTGAGTATATAATGAAAGTCAGAGGATACGGTTCATGAAAGTAGTTGAAGAAATTTGGATGAAAATCCAGTGACCTTCCTGCTATTTGTTCCTGTTGACAAGTGGCAGACGTCTGTCCTACCCCTCCTGCCATGTTGCTGGGTGTCTCACAATCACACATGTTGAGCTGTGGAAATGGGTAAGTCAGGGAAATTGAGCCCAGTCTATTTAGGAGTGAACTCATGCAGTATGTGCTTTTTTTTATAGCTAATTTCATGTGGTGATAATGAACAGCCATGTGGCATTGCAACCTACTCCTTATTTACACCATGAAACAGCTTTATTCTTGCAAGGGCAGAGCCAAATGTTTTACAAGCAAGCAGTCTGTACATTTCAAATGAGCTGTTTCTATAATTCTAGCACTTGGTAGTAAGAACCGAATAGCATAATTATAGGTAAGGAAGTGGTGGTGTTGGGAGGAGATGATGAAAGGGTTTTTCGGCAAACAAGCAGAGCTGGAAGCTTGTATCCTGCTGCTGCTGGAGCACCAAAATGATGTGACCAGAAGTCACTGAAGGAAATCTTCAAAACATAAGAACATATAATAAGCATATCCTAAACAAAAGCATGTGGCATGAAATGGAGTTCAAGGGTGCTTGGCCCATAATTAGCTTAGGAGATATGGACAGGAGTCCTCTGATCTAAGCTCAAGGCTGGCAGGTGGCTGTAGCCATGTATATAGTTCTGAATAGATTATTGTGAAAATGAAATAAAAATCAGTAAGAAGTAGGGAGCAACAAGGTTTTTCTTTTTTGCTGCAGCAGCTCTGGTTTAAATTAATAAGATAGCTATACTGGGCTATTTTTTTCTTTTCACACTGCAGAAAATTTGAGGAAGGCTGGTCTGTGAGCCTTCCCGGGTGCTATGGGGTCTTGTCTTGTACCCAATAAGAAATATCTTAACAATCATTCACTCCTGCACAATATAGGGAAGGGAATTGTGTTTATTTGCTAATACATATTTATATGAAGAGCATGAAATTAGAAACTATTAATATTTGGATATGTTTCAAGATATGCTATGTAGATAGGCAGTGTAATGTTTTGCATAAAATGTTGCACCAATGGTACTGCAACCCACTGTACTTCTCTCTAAATTTATTTTTCTGTTTCACTATCCCCTGTCTCATGAGCCAGGAGTCAATATGAATATGTTTATAATATGCAGAAGGGGATTTTCATTGGTGTGAAGCAACTGTGTATAATCCACATTGCACTGGGCGTTTAGCCAGCCAGGGTTGCAGGCAAGTGCCATATGTAATTTCTCAAGTACATGATACATCATTGCTTAAGACCCAAGTATATTTTACCACGCACATTGGCCATCCATTCCTTGTTTTTATCTGTGGATTCTGCATGTTTCTCATTGCAAGCTCTCTTCCTTCTGTTTTCTTTGGAAATCACTTTGTTGATTATGGATACTATCAGCACAACTGAGAGTGGAAATGATGCCATATCCTCATTTCATGTAAAATTGAAGGCTCTATTTGTGAGATTGATCTGTCATTATGATGCCCAGAGGAACTCTCCAAAACCGAGGAACAATACATCTCCTTCATTAGCCGATTAAAAAGAATAACATTCAAAGCAGTTGCTGAAAAGGGTAAATTTTTCTCTGGACTCTACTTGCAGGTGTCTGGTATATTCCATAAGCTATAAGGAGATCACAGTTCTGGTTTATCTGCCTATTTATTCCTCTTCCAAAATTCCCAAAAGAAACCTTTTTGGTTTATTTGTAGGTTTATTACATTATGAATGACCAAGTAATTATTTACTTCTCAGTGACCAAATAAATCCTTGGAAATGGACTAAACAAATAGGACTATCTGAATAGTGATGAGGATAAAGATATTTTAGAATGGAATTGTTTCACATTGAAATAAGAGTTGTATTTCTGCATGGCGTCTTCCTTTGGATCTGCAATAAAATATACTTTGTGGGTATATGAGACTGAAAAAGGTGGTGAGTTAGAATTGCAATCTTGGAGGCAGAAGCCCTTAAGTCAGTAACTGTGTGGTGAGGATTTTATCCCAGGATACAGGAAACTCAGATTCAGTTCCATCCTTCTCAGC
The DNA here is from genome assembly GCF_000690535.1 of Cariama cristata. NCBI lineage: Eukaryota > Metazoa > Chordata > Aves > Cariamiformes > Cariamidae > Cariama > Cariama cristata. The sequence goes on from NW_009614915.1 coordinate 27,652, forward strand.
AGGATTAATCCCATGTTTTCTTCCTCTCTGCACAGGTAAACTTCTGTCTGACCTGTTTCACTTCACATGAATAATTAACAAGTTCCTGGAACTGAGATTTGAGGCTCTTTCTCCAGACTAGAATATGATTCTCACAGTCTGGCTCCATGGCTAGAAAATCTTGTATCATCACCAGCATTACCCTCCCAGCAGTGCTGTGGATCTAGCCACAGAAATCTGGCAAAAACTGTCTAGCAGATTCACTGCAAATGTACAGCTAGTCTAGGGAATGACTGAAACAGTGTTATGCACTTGTAATTATCTTTGTCATGAACAGTTTGTACTCTGAAAGACGCAAATAAAATTAAGGCAGCTGGAAGACCCCAAACTATCATTAGCATGGTCCTGTGTAGCATTTCCTCTTTACTTCTTTTTCTGTGTGAAGGAGTTGGTCATCTGAATTTTGTGAATGGTTGCTTACAGATCTAGTGGAGGAAGAGCTCTGAAGAAGGACATGAACGAGGAGAAGTTAGAGATGCCAGTTATCATGAGACTACATAGCTGCTTCATGCTTTGAGAATGGCAGAGGCACAGTGGCGAGACTCGCAAAAAGAACCCAGTTTGGCTCTTCTCCCATATCCTGTAGGGCCCTGACATAAGCATGGCACCCTGTCCTGGTTTCCCGTCTCAGTCACCAGCCTTCCCGTCCTTGGTTACAGCTTCAGGTCCCTGGTCAGCTGTGAGCAAATGCCACTGCCAAGGGCTGGCAGCAACCCATGGAAACACACAGTGTTTATTACCTGATGAGCAGGTGTAGTCCTTGCAGAAACCAGCACTGCTTCTGGTACCACTGTTTGCAGATTAGTTTGAGAGGACTAGTAAAAGTTCCTAAGCCATACAACCCTGAAGAAAAGTGATTATTACAGTTACTTTATTATGTTGTCTTTTTTGAGAAGACCATCAATGGAGTCTCTGGGAGAAATGGAGGGGGGGGGGGTGTTTAGCATTTGGGTATCTTAATTCACAATGAACTCTCCTTGTTAGGTAATTTGTACAGATTCGGTGAGTGCAGGGAGGTACCTGTGTTAGAGATTGTTAGTGATGCTGCAGATGATGCCAGTTTGCATGGTACAAGTTACTGAATGGATGAAAGAAATGTTAATGGAATCTTACTTTGCAGTTTTGAATGGACTCTATATTAATCAAAATATTAACTCTATAATCCTTGTCTACTGAAACTATCCTGTATGCTTTTAAAATCAGGTTCAAGAAAAATGCAGATATACTTGAGGAAAGAGTATTATAATTAAAAATACGGTTTCAAAGCAATTAAAAGTGGCAAATTTTCTGGATCAGTTTTACTTTGATCCTGAAATCCCATATAATCCGAGTACAACTCACTTTTAGTTAGGTGATAATTGAATAGACCTCTGCTTCTCTCTTCTTTTTAAGTCACTGTGCTATACTTTGGAATAAGCGCAATATATTTGCTGAAGCTTTAAAACTGGGAATTCAGACAACTGCCCCCCACTTCTGGTTTTGTCAGAGGCTTAATATGTGCACTTTAGGACACACTTTAGAACAGCACTTTTCCTTGTCAGGGTGTCCTTAGTTGTAGTTTGAGCATGATAACATTCCTTTACTTCAGTAGTACAAAGATAAGTTCATTAATATTCATTGCACTTGGGCTGAAGGTGCTATAGATAGGCAACCCTGGCCACAATCATGCTAAGGGCTGGATGGTCCTTGGTACCATACATGATGGGTTTTGTGCAGGCTGTGGTTCAAGACCTGTCCTCTCAGCTGGGCTTGGCTGTTCTTCCTCCTCATCCTTTCCCTTCGAGAGTGCTTGGTTGTGAATCCCAGTCTTCGGTCCCAGTCTGTATCCCCATTTGCAGCAGAGGAAATGTAGCAGCATGAACTCCATTCCTGCAGTCACATGTGTAAACTACTTCATTGAGTGTGCCCTTTGAATTCCCTGCTAATATACTGGTTATCGTCAGCTCTTCTTTTGGTATATCATACCACTACTGGGGGAGGGAAGTAGCAAATATATCAGCCAAAGACTCTAAAATTCTTTTTCCTTGCTATTTGACTGCACAGGAACAAGACACAGTCTTGTTTTAGTCAGTAACAGTATCTTTACTTGCAGATGGAAATTCATTGCTGATGATATGTTGGGTTCTTATCCCTAGCTGAATTTTAAATACATAAGCTGACATGTCAAAATGTAAGTATAAGCAAGATCTGAGATCTCTGTTATTAGGTTTTTAAGTCTATCTGCCGAGCTTGAGTTCACTGCAGGACAAAAGATATCTGAATTTAAATATATTACTGTTTTGCCTGTCATCAATATAAATGTTAGATGCTTTCTTTTCAGAATATGGGACTGAGCTTCAGTACAAGTCATTAGCTGTAAACCCCTTTACTTTATGTAGCATCATTTGGGGCTGGATTTGCATACATTTTTCTAATGACTCCACCTGTCAGCTGTCATGGTTTCTGCAGTATTTTAATATTTCACTGTTCAGAGTTAAGAAGGCTTATGAGATCTTGGATCATTTATCGGTATTCAGTGTGGAGTTTCATTATTCCAGGGTGGATTATGGAGGCACACACTGTTATTCTAATGGCTTCTTTGCAAGTGACTAACAATGTCTTATCAGGGGCATTTTATGTAGCTGTACAGTATGTTTAAAATAATACGATGTGGAGTGTGCAGTGGACAAGATACCAACATTTGTTTTATTTGTGTTCTAGGACACAAGGGTATTAAGGAGAAATGAAATGGCAGCTGCAGCTGTTGTAGGCATTCCCCAAAGGGATAGCGCTAATAGGATATATATCTTCATCCACAGCTGAGTTAATTTTGAAAGCAGAGGATGAAAAATGAAACTAACCACGTACAACAAAATCTTGGATAACAGGGGTGGGGACGAAGTAGCTGCCCTCACTAATCTGTGACATCATTGTGATAAAAAAGGAAATCTTTCAACTAGAAATACTGAAAGAGAAGGTTTTGCAAGGCAGCTGAAGTTTTAGTCTGAAAAAAAGAACACTTTAGGGAACTCTATGTCTAATAGGTAGTGTTTAAAATCTGCACATACTGTATATCTAGAGTGCTGGAAAAGCATTGCTCAAAAAGGGAATAACTAAATCTTTTTTAGGCCTGGCATTAAAGGCTGCATTTTCTATGTTTATGCTGTAGATGAAATACGGTGATGGAAATACAAAGCCACAAAATCTACAAGAGAAATTTAGTTTTTAGTCAGGCCCTAACTTCATTCTGACTCAATTTATACTCTGCATTTCTTCTAAAATGGTATAAGATTTTTAATGGAGCCAAATGTAACTTTTCATTTTGTCTTTGAGAAGCTTTCTGTCTGTCTCCTAGATCTCAAGGCTTTTTGTGTCTGGAAATTTCACAGGTGCAATACTGTGGAGAAAAATGCCTCAAACTTTTATTTAATCTTTACTTCACTCTCCCACCCGAAGAGCATGATTCACAGTAAAATGTCCTCATGTGCAATGATTGGACTTGAATGTTTCAAAGCTGCGTCTTTGCTGGCAATTCTAAAAAAAAATCTCCCAGAGGGGCAGATTCACAAGGAGTGATGATGGCATGGGTGTTACGTAGGCAAGACTCTAATTTACCACTTGGTAACCTAATATTACACACAACAGGTCTAGAAAAAACTACAGCCTGGCTCTCTGAGGCACAGTCAGCCTGACGCACCATTCTGTTCTCTGAGTTCTTTTTTTAAACAGACTGATACTTAAGGAGCACAGCAACCTTGTCCTCTAAGGTTTCTTGCTAAAGGATTTATTTTTTATCTCTTTGGTCTGTCTCTATAAACCTATGGAAATGCCATGTTCTGCAATACTTGGGTGTTTATGAAGAACTGTCAAAGTAATCTTGGGCAGAGTCTAAGCAACAGATGTGTTTCCAGAATCAAATGCTAGTTGACTTTGTGAAGGATCATCCTGCCAGTTGCTCAGTCACTACAGAGTTGTGCAGGTGTCTCCAACCCTGTTTTAGGTTTTCTGAGGAGCTCGTGCAGGAACAATGAATGTGTGTCTGAACTCTGTCCAACTCTAGGTATGTTTGAGCAGAAGACATTGACTGTTGGTATTAGGAGACCCTCTAAGGAACCTGAAGGTTCACAAGTCCGTGGGGCCTGATGAGATGCATCCGTGGGTCCTGAGGGAACTGGCAGATGAAGTGACTAAGCCACTATCCATCATATTTGAGAAGTCATGACAGTCCAGTGAAGTTCCCGCTGACTGGAAAAGGAGAAACATAACCGTCATTTTTAAAAAGGGAAAAAAGGAAGACCCAGGGAACTACAGGCCAGTCAGTCTCGCCTCTGTGCCCGCCAAGATCATGGAGCAGATCCTCTTGGGAGCTATGCTAAGGCACATGGAAACTAAGGAGGTGATTGGTGACAGCCAACATGGCTTCACTAAGGGCAAATCGTGCCTGACAAAGTTGGTGGTCTTCTACGATGGGGTTACAGTGGATAAGGGAAGAGCAACTGATGTCATCTACCTGGACTTGTGCAAAGCATTTGACACTGTCCCACGTGACATCTTTGTCTCTAACTTGGAGAGACATGGATTTGATGGATGGATCACTTGGTGGATAAGGAATTCTCTGGATGGTCACACTGAAAGAATTGCAGTCAACGGCTCGATGTCCAAATGGAGACTGGTGATGAATGGCGTCCGTCAGGGGTCAATGTTGGGACTAGCGCTGTTTAACATCTTTGTCGGTGACATGGACAGTGGGATTGCGTGTGCCCTCAGCAAGTTTGCCAACAACACCAAGCTGTGTTGTGTGGTCGTCATGCTGGAGGGAAGGGATGGTGTCCAGAGAGACCTTGACAGGCTTGAGA
>NW_009614916.1:0-463 GCF_000690535.1 Cariama cristata
CTCTCCTGGGCAAAGAGGACAAGCTCACCAAAGGGCTGGGGTGAATCTTGGGAGAAAAAGAAAAGCTGGGAGAACAGGTGAGGAAAGCAAGCCATGCACAGTGATACTCCCAGCCATCTCAGATCCAGCCTTGTATGAGAAAAGCAAGACCTGTTTGCCACTTCTACCAAAGCTCTGTGCAGTGGATGAGATGAGACAGGATAATAAAAATGTGCCCTGGTTTTCATTTTTGCTGTGAGGGTAAGCAAGATGAGAAGGTAGTACCATGCAGAGGGCATGGAGAAAAGCTGTCTCTGAACGACTCTGCACCATTCAGAGTTGAGCTTTGCTTCTGTACTTCAACTTTGCTTATGTCTTCAGATTCTATGCACTTCTACACCAGGGAATGGAGGGGCAGATGTGGTCTGAAAGCCAGGAGAGCTCTCAAAGGTTATACATGACCCTTTTAGGAAAAAAAAAAATC
>NW_009614917.1:0-2367 GCF_000690535.1 Cariama cristata
TGGGCATCTCTGATTTATGGGATAAGCTCAGAAAATAATGTGCAAAAAGGCGTTGTCGTGCGGGATGTGCCAAAGCAATAAATCCGAATTCCTTCCTTGTTTCTCTAAAGGGCTTTTGAGAACTGAACATCCGGCAGCCAAGAGAAAACGTGCACGGGTTGTCTTTCAGCGTGTGCTGTTTGGCTTTATTTATTTATTTCTATGATGACGATGATTGGAAAATAAAGGTCATGAGGTGAAAGAGCCTGATGGATGCACGCACTGCAGCTCAGCATCCTGGCAATCGTCTGACGTTTGTGGTGGAGTGATCCATAAAAATCCAGCCTATAATGTAAAAAAAAAAAAAAAAAAAAAAAAAAAAAAGGCAAGCCCTCTCTTTGGCCTCCCAAGGAAGGAATTCTGTCCTGCCTGAAGCTCTCCCAGTGTTGTGAAGAAGGATACGTTTCCAAGAGCAGCGGTTCAAGGGTAATGGAGTCTGCAGCGTGGCGTCTTAACAAAATGGAAAGTTCTTTCTAAGATGTATTTGTAAAGGTTTCTCTCAAAATAACTTACCCTGAGTACTTCCATGCTGCTTAAAATGGTATTCTTCCCGGATAACCGGTGCAGGGAACCATTTTTTATTAACGCTGGATGGAGGTTTGTGGGTTTATTGGGTACAAAAGTTTAAAGCTGTATGTTCTCTGATGGTATCTGCAGGTGTAAAACTGGGCAGGGGTCCTGGGGAAGCCATAAGCCCCGTAGCAGCGTCCAGGGAACGCTAACGTTTTGTGAGACTATCCACTAGGTTAAAGCCATGAGAGTTTTTAAGTCCGAATTTCTTTTCAGCCACACCTAGCTTCTGACAGCAATACCTTTCTTACCAGGAACTCCTGACGCTTGGATCCTCGGCGGGAAGCCAAGCAGGCTGGAAAGTTGGGACTGTGTCATGGAGAAAGGAGCCTGGACCGAGTAGGGGTACCTATTTTAGGAACGCTGTTTGCAACGTGAACGTACTGACTTTGTTTTGAAGGTGCAAGGCGAGGACGAATGCAGAAGGTTATTTATGCACTGAGGGGTAGAGGTGGGAGGTAGGAAACGCGTGATGGCTTTCGTTGTGTTCTCCTCCCAGGTGCTGTCAGGCACTGGCACCCAGAGCGTGGTGGGTTTGTCCTCCAGAGGCAGGGCTGGTGACAGAGGTACAGCCGTGGTTAGTTGTTGGGCCACGGGCTGAGACCTGTGCCCGCTCTGTTTCCAGAGAAGTGATTTATCTTTCCCGACTCCTTAAGTGCCGCCGGCTTGGCTGCTGGAACTCGCGCCTGGGCGATAGCCTGTTCCCACCCTTTGCTGATGCTCCTGGCACATCTGTCCGTGCGATCAAGACCTGCTGCAAAAGTAGGAAGGAGTTCTGTCTTTCCTGGGACAGCTGTCTCTCAGCTCTGGAGGCCATTAGATCATCCCAGCGCCATCCACCCCTTTCCGTATGAAGCTCACAAGTCTCAGCCGAAGTTCCATCACGGAAAAAATCATGAACGCCACTTGTCCGATTTGCCAAGCGTATGACTTGCGTTGGCAGAGGACTTGCCAAGAGGCAGCGCGGGGTTTGCGGCCGTGCGTTGGTGCTCCTGGGGGAGGGGGATCCCCTCGTGGCCCCTGCCCCTCCGTCCCCGCAGTCCACCCAGCAGCAGCCCTGCGAAGCCGTCAGGCAGCTGAAATTGGTTCTCACAAAGCAGTGCCTGGCTCAGCTTTTTACTCTTGCTCCGCTTTCATCCGACAAGCGTTCACTAAGAAAATTAGCGGTAAGGTCTTTGCTGTTGTGAAACGCGGGCTGTTTGGAGCGTGAAGCCCTGCTCTCCCCAGGCCTGCCGTGGAGACGGGTGCTGCACCACCTCCCGGCATGGCTTCTGGCGCTTGGCCTGTTCTGCTTCTCTCTGGGACTTTGATTCCCCCGTTAGCGAGCAGAGCTTCAGCTGGGAGCAGGGACGGGCACTGGGGGTCCTGCCCGAGCCAGGACGGGGGGACCGGGCTCCTGGAGATGGCCATCTTCTGGGACTGCAGCCTGGAGAAGTTCTCTGTTCCTCTGAAGCCTCCTGTTGCCTTGAAGAGCCTTTTGAGTTGGAGGAAGAACTTAATCTTTGCCGAGGTTGATTACGTTAGTTTCTTACGATCGTAGGCGCGGACGCTGTCCCGGTCCCTCGTCCATGGCCATGACCCTGCTCCCGTGGCCGCGCGGTCCTTCCTTCGGCAGATGGCTGTCCTCTGCCAGCTGTGCTTTGGGCTACAGCCCCGCAAAACGGCTTATGGCAATTCAGCTTCCTACTCCTTGCTTGCCCGTGGCACGTTCTTAATTGCTCTGCCTCAGTTTCCCCAGTCTTTAAAGCAGTGATGTGT
>NW_009614917.1:2382-4776 GCF_000690535.1 Cariama cristata
CTTGGAAGGTCTCCTGCTGAGTGGCACCACCATCTCCTGAGCTCGGAGCTCAGCTGGTGAAGGGAAGAGCTATTGATTTTTCTTTACCTTGTTTTCGAATGGAGTTGTCAGTTTTCCGGACTAAACATGATGTGCTGTTAATGATTTGCTGTCTCCACTTTTGTTTTAATGCGTTGCTGTTCACCTTTCTAGAGGTGAAGCGTGTAAGAGCGGGCGCCCAGGAGGCATGCCAGAGAGCAAGATCCTTTCCACCTCTTTGGGTCATTTGTTGTCAGCTCATAAAAAAAGAGCAAAAAAAAAGGGAAAGAGGGGCTTCATTTGCTCGTTAGGCGTGGAGACCGTTGGGGTCACTCTCTGCCTCGTTGTCTCGGGAGAGCACCAACTGTGCTGGAGGTGCCTCACGTGCACCAAAGCACGAGTGTGGATGTGTCCCCACCCTTGGCGATGCTCCATCTGCTCTTCCTGGGTTGAGAAAAGTTCGGTTAATTCATCATTCATTAAATAGAGGGAGAGTCTTGCTGCCGCCTTCTCTTGATGCATCTTTTACTCCATCTCCTGTGTCTCAAGTCCAACCTATAAATCGAGGCTGAATCAGACCTGTCTGGAAACAGCGAGCGGGCAGTTTGGGTGGGATGGGGCGCGTACACAGCCACACCTCGAGCAGCGCGGCCAAATCTGGCCGCATCCGGCAGTCTGGTCTGGGAGAGGCTCTGCTGTCTGCTCTTGGGCTGCTCCGGCCAGCCCTTGGCATCACTTCTGGAGAGCAAGCAGGGAGGAACTCGGAGAAGCCCGGCGCTTGCTTGGCAGGTGTTCAAAGCACCTCTTTGGTCCTTCTGTAGATTTTTGCACACCTGAAGAAGCGATGACTTTTCCTCCACGGTCCCCAGAGGAGCTGATGCTTCTGCCAGGAGGAGGAGAGGAGAGTGCCGTGTCCCCTCCCGCGTGGGTGAGGATGCTGCCAGCATCGGTTTGAACTTCATTTCTGTCGGGATTTGCCCTCCTGCACGGCTGGGCTCTTGCCCTAGCTCCTGTGTTTACGCTGTGGCTGGGGAAGCATCGATCTGCCGACAAAAGCCAAGGGGTGACGACGTCTGCTGTCCTCAACCACCCCTTCTGCGTTTGGAGGCTCTGGAAGCTGCGGGACGCAGGCGAGCCGGGAAGCCTGGGGGCTCGGCCACCTCTCCGGGGGCCACAGAGCAGCGTGTCTGCTTCCTCCAGCCCGAGGAGCCGATGCCTGCTCGCACGGCGAGGCTGGGCTCTGCCTGCTCCTGCTGCCGGAGCGTGTCCTTATCCACAGCGGCTGCTCCTGCGTGGGCTTCTCGCTGGTACGGTGCTTGGCAAGTCGCCGCTTTGATGCGGTCCCAATGACAAATTACTCCTCGGATGCTCACAGGCTTCCCGCGCCGTCTAAATGTCAGCCCATTACGGTGCATCAGAAGAAAAGAAGATTCGCATCTGTTATGATTATCTTTGCAGTCCCACTTGGTGTGAGGGGACTGGTGCCGTTCCTTCTGTGCTGAGCTCTGGAAGGTGGTGCGTTTTTTGCTTTAATCTTAAAAGTCATGAGAAGAAAGGGTGAATGTTAGGATTTGGACAGCAGAGCCCAGCTACAAGTGATGTGTGCAAGGCTGAAGGAACCGGGTGCGCGGAAGTTTTCTCAACCCCAGCCCTGGGTGTGAGCTGCAGTGTGCCGGCTTGGCCACCAAAGGGGTCAGAGCTTTTCCCATAGAAATATCCTCATCCGTCCCATCGGGGCATGCCCGCGGGCACTGCTGGGGACCCATGTGGGAACTCAGCTAATGCAAATGAGCATCTGTTGCTTGGGGTGGGAGCGGCGCTCAGAGAGGAGTCCCGTTGTCTGTCCGTCGGCCTGATGCTTCCGTTGGAGATGAAGGGCTGGTTAGTTATTTCTCGGTCTTCACCTCTTGTTTTGGCTTTTCTTAGACACATCTCCCATGCCGTGCACTGGGGGTCTGCTCCCCACGGGGCAGCTTTTCCCCAGCGGCACACCCCCGCACGGCTCTGCCGGGCTGCCCTGGCTGTTCTGTGGGCGGTGAGCGGTCCCGGGACCCCCAGTTTGGGCATCCCGGTCCTTCTCTCACCATCTCATCACCAGCTCTCTGAGCCCCGAGATCTAACTCACTTGTAGCGTAACGGTTACCTCCTGGCAGAAGAGAAACGTTATTTTCGTGAGTTTGTTTGTGTGTTCTTCCCAATGAAATGTGAGGCAAATGCATCAAGTCCTCCCTGCTGCCAGCCCGTAGTGCTGCGGTTGCTCGCACACTCAAAGGGGAGTAAATCGGGATGTTGATTTTTCCGTTTCTTCCGAGGTCAGCCAAGACGCCGTTGTCTTCGGTGGCAGGGATGGCGTTGGCGTTGCGGGGAGCGCCCGTG
>NW_009614917.1:4842-5157 GCF_000690535.1 Cariama cristata
GCCGTGGCAAGGCGGTGGCTCGGGCACCGGCCAGGTGCTGTCTCCGCAGTGCCGCTCCGGTACAGGATGCGGTCCCTGCGGCACTGGGGTGATCGTGTCCGATGGACATCCCCAGCCAGAACGACTTGCAGAGTATGCACGAGGGCTCCATGGCCACTTGGAAAGAATTCACCTTAAAGTTTAGGATTGGGAGGAAGGTGAAGGAGAGCGGCACAGCCCTGGGGCAGGTCCCCAGGGAGGCTGGGGGCTCCGTCCTCGGCAGGGACCCCCTTCACCCCCATGCTGCTGCAGTGCCCCTGCGTTGGGAAGGGCATG
>NW_009614917.1:5251-10219 GCF_000690535.1 Cariama cristata
CGGGGTGGGATTTGCGCAAACCCTGCCGCATCATCCCTTGCTTAAAAACTAGCCTTTCCGTTTAATCTAATGCCACTTGATTTTTAAAGCTGTGATTTTTAATTTGACAGTGTTCTTTGTCAGTCCCAGCAGGAAATATGTTTGGGACCAGTTGGGAAAAAAAATTACCAGAAGGTTTTTTCACTTCTTTGATCTGTCTTTATTTATTTATTTTTTTAACAGAAAGCACAGCGAGAGAACGAGTAGTCTCCTGCAATCTGTTTGCTGCTCTCTGGGTATTAGAGGATGACACCAGCTGGGCTGGTAAAAAAAAAAAAAAAAAAAACTTTAACAAAAAAAACAAAAAAATCTTACAAAAGAATAATCCCAAACCCACATTAGCAATTAAAGACGTCACTCACTGAACTCTGGAGTTTAATCAGTTTTCCCTCTTTTTCTCTTTCTTTCTTTTTTTGTTTCTCTTTCATTTCGTTTCTGAATTCTGGTCTGAGGCTGTGCTAGCCAGGGGTTGTGCATCAGACAGATGCTGAGTTATTTTATATTCCACTCAGGCTTAATTAACGCAGTACCTAAGCGTGTTGGTGCCGCTGTGGCCACGGGAGCGTGCTGTAACAGGAGGGCCAAAAGGGAGGGAGGAGGCCAAAACCAGGAGATCAAACCCCGTTTGGGAAGTGGAGGGGTGAGGCTCTGCAGCACTTGCCGCCTGGTTGCAGAGCTGGTGGGCGTCATCGCCAGCTCTGCTCCTGCCATGCTGCGCCGGCGATGGGCTGGGGATGATGGGCTGCGAGCAGGGCTCTGGAGGGACTGGGTCCTGAACCGCCTGCCGGGAGGGGCTCTGCTCTGGGTGCCCTGCACCAGGGGGGCTCGCTGGTTCCCTGCAGCTCCCAGGGCTGCGGACCCTCCCTCCGGGCACGAGCATCTCCGGTGATGTGCCTGTATCCTTCAGCTGCAGCCAACCTCCCTTAAAATGTATCTGCCCAGGGGTGACTTTTCCAGCATCTCTTTCTCCAACGTTCTCCACTGGCGGGAAACCTCCCAGCCTTGGAGCCTTCACCCTGAGAACTGCAGGGACAGTAAATCCCTGTGAGCTGCGCTGGGCTGTTAGAGGGGTGCCTGCTCCCTCGCAAGCTGGGCCAGGTGGCCATGGAGGGATGATGAGAACCCGTGACAGCCCTGGTAGTTTGGGGGCATGTGGCATCACCTCTCCCTGTGTCTGGAGAAGCAAAACCTTCCCCTTGCCCCGCTACCCTTCACCCTGAGAACTGCAGGGACAGTAAATCCCTGTGAGCTGCGCTGGGCTGTTAGAGGGGTGCCTGCTCCCTCGCAAGCTGGGCCAGGTGGCCATGGAGGGATGATGAGAACCCGTGACAGCCCTGGTAGTTTGGGGGCATGTGGCATCACCTCTCCCTGTGTCTGGAGAAGCAAAACCTTCCCCTTGCCCCGCTACCCTGACATACTGCAGTTCAGCATCTCTTCAGGGCCGCTGCTTGCAAAGAGGGCGAAGCGGGGCCGGGAGCAGAAAAATGGTGCTATGCCAGAACGTGACCGGCCAAGTGATTTGGGAGGCTGCAAGAGCTCGGCCGGGTGCGTGATGGCTGCTGCCATCCCTGGAAAGCCTCGCAGAGGGCAGGGAAGGACGAGCAGCCCCATTTCGCACTGAAGCCCACGTGCGTTTCTGTGCGGGCATCCTGTGCCAAAGGTCCTTGTCCCCTTTCCGCGGGCCACGGAAGAGGAAGCACAGAGCGTTTCTTTGCTTCTTTTAATATTAAGCGTGTGCTTTGCTCTCTTGCGTGGCTCCCAGGTGTGACGGGGGGAATGAGGCTGTTCTCGGTCTCTCCTTGTTGATGGAGGGGGGTGGCTTTTCCTGAAGCTGCCGTCTGTGCTGTCCCAGATGTAAATGAAAATCCACCGCGATGCTGTTGCGAGCCAGGTGCCGCAGGAGAGAGCGTCTTCACCGGCGTGGAGTGCTTTGAACATCCGAGGAAATCAGGGCGGCTTCCTTTTCCGCGTGGAGGGAAGAGTGGATGAGAAGGCAAAGCAGCGCGTCTGCGGGGCAGCTCTCGCCACTGGCCAGGTCGCTGTTTGCGCTGCCTGGGAGGTGGTTTCAGGGTGGATTTTTGTTTGGGTTATTGCCAGGCGCCTGGCTCTGCCGCTCCTTCACCGCCGCACATGCCAGACTGCCCCGGAGCCGCTTTGGGTGCGTTGCTGGTTGAGTCACAGCCAAAAGCCAGGAGGTGCACGTGCCTTGCTGTGTGGGTTATTTGGGGCCCAGACTCTCCCTCCAGGCTTTTTTTGGGCTTCAGAGAGGAGCATCGTTAAGCAGAAGGTATCCCTTGACAGATGGAAATAAAAGTGGTTATTTCTGCTCACGGAGGTGCTGGATCCAGCTCTCCCTTGGGTCACAGCTTCTGGGGTGATGGCAAACGTTGGCTTGATGGCACCGCTCTGATGGAGCACAAGGTGGACGATACCTTTGGGTCAAAACTCTGAGCATGGAGTTTCAATATGCTGGATTTGTACCCCTTGCTCAGAGGGATTTCAGTTAGAGCATCTCTGTGCATCCCAGGGGGGATTTGCTGGAGGACACGCATGCGTGAGGCTCAGGGGGCTCCTCACATAGGAACCCAAACCTTCTCCCTGAAAGCCAGCGCGGGCCAGTCTTTCCAGTAAGCCATTAAAGCGTCCCATTCCGGCATGTTGAAGCCTGCCTGCGCTGCCTTCCTCTCATCTCCCTGCTGCTTTGCAGCCCTTATTTCCATGTTTTATCCTTTGCTGCAGGGTTTGAATGAGTTCTGGAGCTTCTTCAACCTGCTGGTAACAGGCAGCCCCCAGTGAGGTGTTGCACTCAAGCGCATCATTGAAATAAATTGTCTCATAAATTATCAATGAATCCAGCTCCTCTGCTCTAGTGTTGCTCGGCGGTGTCCCGACAAAGGAAGCCGTGCGGTTTTAATACCACAGCGTGGACAAAGCCCCTTTTGGACCAGAGCCTTGGGAAGGGAAGATGGAAAGCTGATGTGGGAGCCACCCCCTTTCCCACCCGTCTTCCTTCCCCCCATCCCCTTTGGAAGGGCCTTGGCAGCATCAAGGTAGGAGTGAGCTTTCTCCAGCCTCACCTGACCCCCGCTCAGGTGGCGTGGGCCAGCCTGGGGGGGTTTCCCCCCTTTTCATCAAAACTCAGGTTTGAGCAGGGGGGAAGGTGCTCTGCTGCAGAGCCGCTTCACCGCAGGGCGGCTGGGGCTTGGCCAACCTGAGCGGCAGGGCGACACGGGGTTTTCACGTGAATACGTGGTTAGTTTTTGAAACAGTGGAATATCCCACCCGGAGTAGTGCAGTTATCATCCAGGTCTAGAACCACCTGCATTTTTTTTGTTTCGTTTTTACCGACGGGCTTTGCCGGGAAGGTTGTTGGGGCAGCATGTGCTCTTGCTGGGAGGAGCTGAGCATCTCTTGGGTGGAGGACACGTCCCGTGGAGAATTGCTGCTTGGACAGACAGCAGTTTCTGGGCATTTATGAATGAATTGGTGTCCTTAGCCCGAGTTCATTTGCATTTGCAATGGACCGGGTGCTTTCCCTATCTGAATTTACCTCAATAACAAGGTGATGCAGTCTTTCCTTTCTGTAAAATTAAGGGATGGAGGCGTTTGCTGGGAGCAGCGAGGCTGGGGCTGGGGTAGCGTTATGGCGGGAGGGTGGCTGTGAAATCTGCGATGATTTTAATTGCATATTGCCAAGGAGGAGAAGGGAAGGTGCATCGGGATATAGCTCTTTCTCCTCCCGCAGGGGTACTGTGGCTCTTTGGCTTTGTTTCTTTTCTGCGTAGAAAAACCCAGCTTCTTCGGTGTCGAAGCGGGCAACCCAAACCCGCTGCTCGCGGCCGTGGGTTGGAGATGGGGAGAGCTACAGCCCGAGCCCTCCCTGCGGTGACAGACCGAGCTGCCCCTCCGCGGGACGGGGAGCTTTCCCGTGGGATGCAAGGCTTGGACCTCTTTTGAGGCTTTACTGACTGAAGTGCAAGGAACTTGTCCCTTGTTTCCTTTCTGCTCGTGGTGGAGCAGAGGGCAGGGCGAGTGTGCGGAGTGTGCTGCCACCCCAATCGAAATAGTGTTTCTGTAGCGGATGGACTGAACGGGATATTTGGAGGGAGGGGGATGTTATTCCCGGTGCAAGACTTGTCCTTTTGTTTTTTCTGTCTAAAATAGGACAGGGGAGGGATGGATCGAAATCTGAGGCCAGCACATGCCGGTACAGATCCGCGGTGTGCCGGAGGTCTGCTTGCCCACAGCCCGTCTCCCTGAGCTCCAGCAAGGGACTTTGCCTGGCAGTATCCCACTGCTGCAAGCAATTCTTGCAGGTTCCCCAGGAATTTGCTGGTGAAAAGTGAAGGAAGGAGAATCAAAAATTAGTTTGCACCAGGATCTGGGCATGGTTTAGTGCTTGAATCTGTGCTGTGCTGTGCCAGAGCCTGCGGGAACATCCCCTGGGACTGCTGGCCGCTCTTGGGGAGCAAAGGGAGGAAGGCAGAAGCTAAAGTCAGGCACTGCCCCGACCAACGTGTGCTTCCATTAAGTCCTTGTTATGCCAAAATCCCACCCTGGAACCTCTGTGTGTGTGTTTTTTTTGTTTTGGTTTTTTTTTTTTCCTTTTTAAATGGGGTGATTTTTTTAAAGTGTGATGCCCTGGTGCATGGAAAGCCTGGAGAAAGTGTGATGCCCGGGGGCATGGAAAGCCTTGAGCAGAGCTGCGAGGAGAAGCCGGGGCTTGCTGCACCACCGGGGCTGCTCGGCACGGTGCCGGGGCTGGAGGGTAACGCGGCAAAGCTGTGGGTGCCTGTTGGCTTCTGGGTTCATGGGAATTCCCTGGGGATGGGTGCTGCCGTGCCCCCGGGTATGGCCTGTCGCAGAGGAGAGGCAATGGGGAGGCCGGCGGCAGCTCCTGGGTGCCTGCGGGAGGGAAGAGCTCTTCCA
>NW_009614918.1:0-3196 GCF_000690535.1 Cariama cristata
CCAACTCTCCAGCCTGTCGAGGTCTCACCAAATGGCAGCGCAGCCTTCCAGTCTATCAGCCAGTCCTCCCAGTTTCGTATCATCAGTGAACTTGCTGAGGGTACACTCCATCCCTTCATCCAGGTCGGTGATGAATAGGTTAAACAGAACTGATATTCAGGCAGATAAGGCTTTTGTCCTGGATTTAGCTTTGGCAAACCTTTCGGCAACCAAAACTTGAACTTCATTACCAACACACTGAAAACTGTTCACTTGTCGCATAAAAACTCGCAATCTGTTTCCTCTGATCATATCTCCATTCAGTGAGCATTTGCTGGCATGGTTTTAGTATTCTTCCCATCAACTTTGTCTTTCCCTGTACATAACTCATCTCCATTGAACAAATTACAGTTTGTGTCATTAGTGAAAGCAGAATTCAGCCTGCTGCTTTTAATAGTTTTGAGACTGAGTATCAAAGTGATCTTGGATAGAGTGAGGATTGTTTGCTGCTGAAATTTCTTTCAGCGCTAGATGTGAATTTGCAATGAGCTAATTTCAAAAGGTATCTTACTTCAGTAAATATTTATATATTGAGTGGGAAGCAAACAAGGTTTAAGTATAAAATTGAGAACTAAGTAACATTGTAATCAGGTCAGAGTCCACATCTCTCTCACTCACTACACTCATCATAATGTCTTTTTCTTTTGTAGCTTATACTGTTATTTCTAAATGAAGTTACAGAATTCTCAAACCACACAAAATCTGCAAACAACATAACTCAATGTTTTATGTCCTTCTGTGTATCCACCTAAGAACAAATCTAAAAAACAATTAAAATGTTATTGCAAAATGTTGCTTAATTTATCTTTTTATCCAGAGGCTCAATTTAAAATCAGAGAAGCCATAAAAAATTTACTTGCCAAGCTATTGACTACTAGTATCTCACATCTTCCCCACAATCACAGCACGTTCAAAATCCCGCTCGGAGTGCATTTGATTGTGGTGGTGCAATTGACCTGCTTGCTTATGAGTACCACTAAACATCATCTTTCATGCATGTGATTTTTCTTCTATTCTTCACCTTGATTAAATACAGAATCTCAAAACATTTTTGGAAACAAATTTATACAAGCTAGTATTTGCTTAATAGAGTGTCAAAAGCTTGAAATGTGATTAAAATGACACCATCCTATAGCTATGGATGTGTTGAACTGCATTCACCAAACAGGAATGCACTTTCATTTTGCAGAAGCCTTATGACTGACTATAAAAGTGGATTAGGTGCTACGGTGTATATTTTTTTTTTTATATAGATATGCATATTTTTGCTCAGCTTTTGAAGGAAGATATGCTAATGCAAGGCACAAGGTCCTGTGCAAACCTGCAGAACAATTTACTGACTTATCAAGCCAGCAGAATCACTTTTAAACAAGAATTTAAATGGAAGAAAAGGAAAGGAAAAGGAAAGGAAGGAAAGGAAGAAGGAAAGAAGGAAAAAAAAAAAAAGAAGCTGCATAGGAGAAAACTCTGATTGTGGTAAAGGCAGACACTTTAAAGCACATCTGAATCATAACAACAGACCATTAGCAGAGTTGTTATAATTAAATACTGATCGATTTACAATACCGGTGTGATGTGTTGCTTGTTACATGTAAGCAGTGGTATAGATACACAAAAGCAAGAGCTGTAGTAGCTGGGAATATGAGTGAGTTCTATAGCTACATGAAGTTACGTCACTTTGACATTGCAACCGACATCCCGTTTTAACGTCTCTCAAGACTACATCTGTACTTGTGATCTGGGTGCTAGGAGTGGGAGATGTGCAACGTATCAAGTTAGGACTTAGCCACAGGAACAAGTTCTTGGAGCTAAACAAGATCCTGCTTGTTTGCCGAGCTATGTGCACCCTGGCAGAGGGCCCAATCTTGGACTATGGTAAATATTAGGTGGTGTATCCTAATTTAAGCCTCTTCCCTTGCAATGTAGGCCAAATTAACCTCAGGTTTGCTATAAGTAAGGAGCATTCATGGGTAGTTAGGATTGCTCAGCTGATATGCAGTTAAATTCCAGTAATTTGAGCTTCCATCTTCTTCCAGGTGTCCTTAGGGTGTAGCTCAACAGTACCACAGACTGACCTGTACTAGTACTGGCAGGGTCCTTTCCTCCTGCCTAGACACAAGCCTGTCCAAAGGCACTTGTACCTGTGCAACCTAGTGATGTTTTGGTTCAAGGACCAGATCTGGCCATAAGCTTTTCACTATTTACTGCCTTTACTGTCTATCCTTAGCCTTGTTTCATGGGCAGCTGAGCTCATCTAGTAGCTCATGACTATCAAAAGGTAATTTCATTGCCTTTTCCATCTGCCTGTCCTTGCTCATCCCCTTTCCTACCCTTCCTTTATACTGCGTGTCCTCTGTGATTCTTATGTGTGTGAATTTACATCACTAAACTGCTGAAAACAATCTACGTTGGTGCCCTTTCCTGCCCCTCTTTAGCTCCTGACTCTCCACTAGTGGATATTCACAGATCGTACCCTTCCTTTATACTGAGTGTCCTCTGTGATTCTTATGTGTGTGAATTTATATCACTAAACTGCTGAAAACAATCTACGTTGGTGCGGAGGGGATGGGATTTCAGAAGTCGTGGCAGTCTGGTGAAGTTCCCACTGACTGGAAAAGGGAAAACATAGCCCCCATTTTTAAAAGGGAAAAAAGGAAGACCCGGGGAACCACAGGCCGGTCAGTATCACCTCTGTGCCCAGCAAGATGATGGAGCAAATCCTGGAAACTGTGCTAAGGCACATGGAAAATGAGGTGGTTGGTGACAGCCAACACGGCTTCACTAAGGGCAAATCATGCCTGACATATTTGGTTGCCTTCTATGACGGGGCTACAGCGTTGGTGGATAAGGGATCCACTGACATCAGGGCAGGGTCAGAGCAACTGACATCATCTACCTAGACTTCTGCAAAGCATTTGACACTGTCCCGCACAACATCCTTGTCTCTAAATTGGAGAGACATGGATCTGACGGATGGACCACTTGGTGGATAAGGAGTTGGCTGGATGGTCACACTCAAAGAGTTTAGGTCAATGGCTCCATGTCCAAGTGGAGGCCAGTGACAAGTGGCCTTCCTCAGGCATCAGGATTGGGAATGTGCTGTTTAATGTCTTTGTTGGCAACACGGTCAGTGGGACGGAGTGCACCCTCAGCCAGT